>NW_026706225.1:0-245000 GCF_029867415.1 Vicia villosa | reverse complement strand
TAGGTATTTTGCTTGAAAACACCATAACTCTCTAAATTTGTATTCAATTGTCATGATCTTTATATGGATAGAAAGGGGAGAGAAAAATGCAAAACCTGAACCCTGAACCTTGAACCCTGATCCCTAAACTCTAAATCCTAATAATCCCTAAACAAAATAAACCTTAATACCTTATAAACCCTAAATCCTAATAAACCTTAAACCCTAATAAACCTTAAACCCTTATAAACCCTAAACCCTAATAAATCTTAAACCCTAATAAACCCTAATAAACTTTAAACCCATCTCATACCTATTGTATGGGTCTGCTAAAGATGCATGAAAATGTTTCTAAACTTCAAAATCCTAAGATGAGAGTGATTTAAACTTAAGGAAATTTACTTGGTGTTAAAACATCATAATTCCTTTCACTTTGAGTTTTAGAAACCTAGAGAATCTTGATCCTTAAGCTTAAGTAAGATGAGCAATAACGGTAGCAATAAGAGAAACATGAGAAATGAAGAGAAATTTGAAAGAGTGCTCAAAATTATAGATTTGGAAATGGAGGAAATGGAGAGAATAGTTGGATGAAATAGGGTTTATGAGAGGTCAAATGGTCTTTATATAGCATATGGAAGTGGGATAGTAGGGGATTTCCACTTACAAATTGCTTGATCACAAAGTTTAATCTTTTTGCACATGTGAGGTGGCTATTTTAAAAGAAGCGTTTTGGGTTCTATATATGGCCAAATTTTTGTGTTTTGGGCTCTTTCATAAAGAGAGAATTACATCCTCCAAAGATGGGTCAAAAAGAATTAGTAGATGTAGTGATTTGAAAAAGTTACCAAAAACAGCTAAAATGTAAAAATGACATACAAAGGACAAATTACTTGGTTTGGTTGGCTTAGGCAACCCACATGTGGTGCATATTGGCATAAGATGAGGTCTAGACCTTGGAATTTGACCTAAAAACCTGACATTAACATTTTGTCGCTAAATGGACTTTTGGTGAAAAATGAATGGGAAGCCTACTTTTACCATGCATACCTCTCTCAATTATGAACCAATAGACTGGAAACTGGACTTTTTGGAAAGAGAAAACTTTTTCCTACAACTTTCATGTTCGGAACTTTTTAATTTGAAGCTTGTAAATTACCTTAAAATAGCCACGAATATGAAGCCTGCATACTAAATCAAATGTGCTTAAAAACTAAGATTTAGGTAATTTGCTTGCAAAAACCATAACTCTCTCAATTTGTATTCAATTGTCATGATCTTTATATGGATAGAAAGGGGAGAGAAAAATGCACAACCTGAACCTTGAACCTTGAACCCTGAACCGTGAACTCTAAATCATAATAAACCCCTAACAAAATAAACCTTAATACCTTATAAACCCTAAATCCTAATAAACCTTAAACCCTAATAAACCCTAAACCTAATAAACCTTAAACCCTTATAAACCCTAAACCCTGATAAACCTTAAACCTTAATAAACCCTAATAAACTTTAAACCCATCTCATACCTATTTATGGGTCAGCTAAAGATGAATGAACATGTTTCTAAACTTCAAAATCCTAAGATGAAAGTGATTTAAGCTTAAGGAAACTTACTTGGTGTAAAAAAATCATAATTCCTTGCACTTTAAGTTTTAGAAACCTAGAGAATCTTGATCCTTAAGTTTAAGTAAGATGAGCAATAAAGGTAGCAATAAGAGAAACTTGAGAAATGAAGAGGAATTTGAAAGAGAGTTCAAAATTACAGATTTGGAAATGGAGAGAATAGTTGGATGAAATAGGGTTTATGAGAAGTCAAATGGTCTTTATATAGTACATGGAAGAGGGATAGTAGGGGACTTGCACTTACAAATTGCTTAATCACCAAGTTTAAAATTTTTGTACATGTGAGATGGCTATTTTAAAAGAAGCGTTTTGGGTTATATCCATGGCCAAATTTTTGTGTTTTGGGCTCTTTCATAAAGAGAAAATTACATCCTCCAAAGATGGGCCAATAAGAATTAGTAGATGTAGTGATTTGAAAAAGTTACCAAAAATGGCTAAAATGTAAATATGACATACAAAGGACAAATTACTAGGTTTGGTTGGTTTAGACAACCCACATGTGGTGCATATAGGCATAAGATGGGTCTAGACCTTGAAATTTGACCTAAAAACCTGACATTAACCTTTTGGTGCTACATAGACTTTTGGTGAAAAATTAATGGGAAGCCTACTTTTACCATGCATAAATCTCTCAATTTTGATCCAATGGACAGGAAATTGGACTTTTTGAAAAGAAAAATTTTTTTCCTACAACTTTCATTATCGGAACTTTTTGATTTGAAGCTTGTAAAGTACCTTAAAATAGCCACAAAAATAAAACCTACATACTAAATCAAATGTGCTTAAAAACTAAGATTTAGGTATTTTGCTTGCAAAAACCATAACTCTCTAAATTTGTATTCAATTGTCATGATCTTTATATGGATAGAAAGGGGAGAGAAAAATGCAAAACCTGAACCCTGAACCTTGAACCCTGAACCCTAAACTCTAAATCCTAATAATCCCTAAACAAAATAAACCTTAATACCTTATAAACCCTAAATCCTAATAAACCTTATACCCTAATAAACCCTAAACCCTAATAAACCTTAAACCCTTATAAACCCTAAACCCTAATAAATCTAAAACCCTAACAAACCCTAATAAACTTTAAACCCATCTCATACCTATTGTATGGGTCTGCTAAACATGCATGAAAATGTTTCTAAACTTCAAAATCCTAAGATGAGAGTGATTTAAGCTTAAGATAACTTACTTGGTGTTAAAACATCATAATTCCTTTCACTTTGAGTTTTAGAAACCTAGAGAATCTTGATCCTTAAGCTTAAGTAAGATGAGCAATAACGGTAGCAATAAGAGAAACTTGAGAAATGAAGAGAAATTTGAAAGAGTGCTCAAAATTATAGATTTGGAAATGGAGGAAATGGAGAGAATAGTTGGATGAAATAGGGTTTATGGGAGGTCAAATGGTCTTTATATAGCATATGGAAGTGGGATAGTAGGGGATTTCCACTTACAAATTGCTTGATCACCAAGTTTAATCTTTTTGCACATGTGAGGTGGCTATTTTAAAAGAAGCATTTTGGGTTCTATATATGGCCAAATTTTTGTGTTTTGGGCTCTTTCGTAAAGAGAGAATTACATCCTCCAAAGATGGGTCAAAAAGAATTAGTAGATGTAGTGATTTGAAAAAGTTACCAAAAATAGCTAAAATGTAAAAATGACATACAAAGGACAAATTACTTGGTTTGGTTGGCTTAGGCAACCCACATGTGGTGCATATTGGCATAAGATGAGGTCTAGACCTTGGAATTTGACCTAAAAACCTGACATTAACATTTTGTCGCTAAATGGACTTTTGGTGAAAAATGAATGGGAAGCCTACTTTTACCATGCATACCTCTCTCAATTATGAACCAATGGACTGGAAATTGGACTTTTTGGAAAGAGAAAACTTTTTCCTACAACTTTCATGTTCGGAACTTTTTAATTTGAAGCTTGTAAATTACCTTAAAATAGCCACGAATATGAAGCCTGCATACTAAATCAAATGTGCTTAAAAACTAAGATTTAGGTAATTTGCTTGCAAAAACCATAACTCTCTCAATTTGTATTCAATTGTCATGATCTTTATATGGATAGAAAGGGGAGAGAAAAATGCACAACCTGAACCTTGAATCTTGAACCCTGAACCGTGAACTCTAAATCATAATAAACCCCAAACAAAATAAACTTAAATACCTTATAAACCCTAAATCCTAATAAACCTTAAACCTTAATAAACCCTAAACCCTAATAAACCTTAAACCCTTATAAACCCTAAACCCTGATAAACCTTAAACCCTAATAAACCCTAATAAACTTTAAACCCATCTCATACCTATTGTATGGGTCAGCTAAAGATGCATGAACATGTTTCTAAACTTCAAAATCCTAAGATGAAAGTGATTTAAGCTTAAGGAAACTTACTTGGTGTAAAAACATCATAATTCCTTGCACTTTAAGTTTTAGAAACCTAGAGAATCTTGATCCTTAAGCTTAAGTAAGATGAGCAATAAAGGTAGCAATAAGAGAAACTTGAGAAATGAAGAGAAATTTGAAAGAGAGCTCAAAATTATAAATTTGGAAATGGAGAGAATAGTTGGATGAATTAGGGTTTATGAGAAGTCAAATGGTCTTTATATAGCACATGGAAGAGGGATAGTAGGGGACTTGCACTTACAAATTGCTTAATCACCAAGTTTAAATTTTTTTTACATGTGAGATAGCTATTTTAAAAGAAGCGTTTTGGGTTCTATCCATGGCCAAATTTTTGTGTTTTGGGCTCTTTCATAAAGAGAGAATTACATCCTCCAAAGATGGGCCAAAAAGAATTAGTAGATGTAGTGATTTGAAAAAGTTACCAAAATGGCTAAAATGTAAAAATGACGTACAAAGGACAAATTACTTGGTTTGGTTGGTTTAGGCAACCCACGTGTGGTGCATATTGGCATAAGATGGGTCTAGACCTTGAAACTTGACCTAAAAACCTGACATTAACATTTTGGTGCTAAATAGACTTTTGGTGCAAAATGAATGGGAAGCCTACTTTTACCATGCATAAATCTCTCAATTTTGATCCAATGGACAGGAAATTGGACTTTTTGAAAAGTAAAAACTTTTTCCTACAACTTTCATTATCGGAACTTTTTGATTTGAAGCTTGTAAAGTACCTTAAAATAGCCACAAAAATAAAACCTACATACTAAATCAAATGTGCTTAAAAACTAAGATTTAGGTATTTTGCTTGCATAAACCATAACTCTCTCAATTTGTATTCAATTGTCATGATCTTTATATGGATAGAAAGGGGAGAGAGAAATGCACAACCTGAACCCTGAACCTTAAACCCTGAACCCTGAACTCTAAATCCTAATAATCCCTAAAAAAAATAAACCTTAATACCTTATAAACCCTAAATCCTAATAAACCTTAAACCCTAATAAACCCTAAACCCTAATAAACCTTAAACCCTTATAAACCCTAAACCCTGATAAATCTTAAACCCTAATAAACCCTAATAAACTTTAAACCCATCTCATACCTATTGTATGGGTCAGCTAAAGATGCATGAACATGTTTCTAAACTTCAAAATCCTAAGATGAGAGTGATTTAAGCTTAAGGAAACTTACTTGGTGTTAAAACATCATAATTCCTTGCACTTTGAGTTTTAGAAACCTAGAGAATCTTGATCCTTAAGCTTAAGTAAGATGAGCAATAACGGTAGCAATAAGAGAAACTTGAGAAATTAAGAGAAATTTGAAAGAGAGCTCAAAATTATAGATTTGGAAATGGAGAGAATAGTTGGATGAAATATGGTTTATGAGAGGTCAAATGGTCTTTATATAGCATATGGAAGTGGGGTAGTAGGGGATTTGCACTTACAAATTGCTTGATCACCAAGTTTAATCTTTTTGCACATGTGAGGTGGATATTTTAAAAGAAGTGTTTTGGGTTCTATATATGGCCAAATTTTTGTGTTTTGGGCTCTTTCATAAAAAGGGAATTACATCCTCCAAAGATGGGCCAAAAAGAATTAGTAGATGTAGTGATTTGAAAAAGTTACCAAAAATAGCTAAAATGTAAAAATGACATACAAAGGACAAATTACTTGGTTTGGTTGGTTTAGGCAACCCACATGTGGTTCATATTGGCATAAGATGAGGTCTAGACCTTGGAATTTGACCTAAAAACCTGACATTAACATTTTGTCGCTAAATGGACTTTTGGTGAAAAATGAATGGGAAGCCTACTTTTACCATGCATACCTCTCTCAATTTTGAACCAATGGACTGGAAATTGGAATTTTTGGAAAGAGAAAATTTTTCCTACAACTGTCATGTTCGGAACTTTTTAATTTGAAGTTTGTAAATTACCTTAAAATAGCCACGAAAATGAAGTCTGCATACTAAATCAAATGTGCTTAAAAACTAAGATTTAGGTAATTTGCTTGCAAAAACCATAACTCTCTCAATTTGTATTCAATTGTCATGATCTTTATATGGATAGAAAGGGTAGAGAAAAATGCACAACCTGAACCTTGAACCCTGAACCCTGAACTCTAAATCATGATAAACCCCAAACAAAATAAACCTTAATACCTTATAAACCATAAATCCTAATAAACCTTAAACCCTAATAAACCCTAAACCCTAATAAACCTTAAACCCTTATAAACCCTAAACCCTGATAAACCTTAAACCCTAATAAACTTTAAACCCATCTCATACCTATTGTATGGGTCAGCTAAAGATGCATGAACATGTTTCTAAAATTCAAAATCCTAAGATGAGAGTGATTTAAGCTTAAGGAAACTTACTTGGTGTTAAAGCATCATAATTCCTTGCACTTTGAGTTTTAGAAACCTAGAGAATCTTGATCCTTAAGCTTAAGTAAGATGAGCAATAACGCTAGCAATAAGAGAAACTTGAGAAATTAAGAGAAATTTGAAAGAGAGCTCAAAATTATAGATTTGGAAATGGAGAGAATAGTTTGATGAAATAGGGTTTATGAGATGTCAAATGGTCTCTATATAGCACACGGAAGAGGGATAGTAGGGGACTTGCACTTTCAAATTGCTTGATCACCAGGTTTAAAATTTTTGCACATGTGAGGTGGTTATTTTAAAAGAAATGTTTTGGGCTCTATCCATGGCCAAATTTTTGTGTTTTGGGCTCTTTCATAAAGGATGAATTACATCCTCCAAAGATGGGCCAAAAGGAATTAGTAGATATAGTGATTTGAAAAAGTTACCAAAAATGGCTAAAATGTAAAAATGACGTACAAAGGACAAATTAATTGGTTTGGTTGGTTTAGGAAACCCACATGTGGTCTTATTGGCATAAGATAAGGTCTAGACCTTGAAATCTGACCTAAAAACCTGACATTAACATTTTGGTGCTAAATGGACTTTTGGTGAAAATGAATGGGAAGCCTACTTTTACCATGCATAACTCTCTCAATTTTGAACCAATGGACTAGAAAATGGACTTTTTGAAAAGAGAAAAAAATTTCCTACAACTTTCATGTTCGGAACTTTTTGATTTGAGGCTTGTAAATCACCTTAAAATAGCCACGAAAATGAAGCTTACGTACTAAATCACAAGTGCTTAAAAACTAAGATTTAGGTATTTTGCTTGCAAAAATCATAACTCTCTCAGTTTGTATTTAATTGTCATGATCTTTATATGGATAGAAAGGGGAGAGAAAAATGCACAACCTGAACCCTGAACCTTGAACCCTGAACATTGAACTCTAAATCCTAATAAACCCTAAACAAAATAAATCTTAATACCTTATAAACCCTAAATCCTAATAAACCTTAAACGCTAATAAACCCTAAACCCTAATAAACCTTAAACCCTTATAAACCCAAAACCCTGATAAACCTTAAACCCTAATAAACTTTAAACCCATCTCATACCTATTTATGGGTCAGCTAAAGATGCATGAAATGTTTCCAAACTTCAAAATCCTAAGATGAGAGTGATTTAAGCTTAAGGAAACTTACTTGATGTTAAAACATCATAATTCCTTGCACTTTGAGTTTTATAAACCTAGAGAATCTTGATCCTTAAGCTTAAATAAGATGAGCAATAAAGGTAGCAATAAGAGAAACTTGAGAAATGAAGAGAAATTTGAAAGAGAGCTCAAAATTATAGATTTGGAAATGGAGAGAATAGTTGGATGAAATAGGGTTTATGAGAGGTAAAATGGTCTTTATATAGCACATGGAAGAGGGATAGTAGGGGACTTGCACTTACAAATTGCTTAGTCACCAAGTTCAAAATTTTTGCACATGTGAGGTGGTTATTTTAAAAGAAGCGTTTTGGGTTCTATCCATGGCCAAAATTTTGTTTTTTGGGCTCTTTCATAAATGGAGAATTAGATCATCCAAAGATGGGCTAAAAAGAATTAGTAGAAGTAGTAATGTAAAAATGAGTTTATCTTTTTTGTGTCAATCCACTGATTGAAGATCACTTGTTTTGTCGACCCATTGATTGAAATAAATCATTGGCTTTTCATTTTGAATCAGCTCACTAGTTGAGGATAGTCTTTTGTCAACCCACTAGTTGAAAGCAGTTTTTTCTTTGTCAATCCGCTGGTTGATAGAGTCAACTCACAAGTTGATAGCATTTTGTTTTACCTCCATCAACCCACTTGTTAATGTGTTTCCTCTCTCCAATATCCATCAATCCTTTCATTTCTCTACCTTCAGTAAAACTCGGTAGTCCACCTTCAGTAATCGTCGGTGTATCTTTCATTTCTCTACCTTCAGTAAAAGTCGGTAGTCCATCTTTAGTAAACGTCGGTGTATCTTTCATTTCTTTACCTTCAGTAAAAGTCGGTAGTTCACCTTCAGTAAACGTCGTTGTATCTTCCATTTCTCTACCGTCAGTAAAAGTTGGTAGTTCACCTTCAGTAAATGTCGGTGTATCTTCCATTTCTCTACCATCAGTAAAAGTTGGTAGTTCACCTTCAGTAAACGTTGGTGTTCCTTTTGTTTCTCTACCATCAGTAAAAGCTGGTAGTTCACCTACAGTAAACGTTGGTGTATCTTTTGTTTCCCTACCTTCAGTAAAAGTTGGTAGTTCACCTTCAGTAAATGTCGGTGTATCTTTTGTTTCCATACCTTCAGTAAAAGTTGGTAGTTCACCTTCAGTAAACGTCGGTGTATCTTTTGTTTCCCTACCTTCAATAAAACTTGGTAGTTCACCTTCAGTAACCGTCGGTGTATATTTAATTTCTCTACCTTCAATAAAAGTCGGTAGTTCACCTTCAGTAAACGTCGGTGGATAGAGCCCTAAAAAACCCTAATAAACTGATAAACCTTAAACCCTAAAAAACCCTAATAAACTTTAAACCCATCTCATACCTATTGTATGGGTCAGCTAAAGATGCATGAACATGTTTCTAAACTTCAAAATCCTAAGATGAAAGTGATTTAAGCTTAAGGAAACTTACTTGGTGTAAAAACATCATAATTCCTTGCACTTTAAGTTTTAGAAACCTAGAGAATCTTGATCCTTAAGCTTAAGTAAGATGAGCAATAAAGGTAGCAATAAGAGAAACTTGAGAAATGAAGAGAAATTTAAAAGAGAGCTCAAAATTATAAATTTGGAAATGGAGAGAATAGTTGGATGAATTAGGGTTTATGAGAAGTCAAATGGTCTTTATATAGCACATGGAAGAAGGATAGTAGGGGAATTGCACTTACAAATTGCTTAATCACCAAGTTTAAAATTTTTTTACATGTGAGATGGCTATTTTAAAAGAAGCGTTTTGGGTTCTATCCATGGCCAAATTTTTGTGTTTTGGGCTCTTTCATAAAGAGAGAATTACATCCTCCAAAGATGGGCCAAAAAGAATTAGAAGATGTAGTGATTTGAAAAAGTTACCAAAAATGGCTAAAATGTAAAAATGACGTACAAAGGACAAATTACTTGGTTTGGTTGGTTTAGGCATCCCACATGTGGTGCATATTGGCATAAGATGAGGTCTAGACCTTGAAATTTGACCTAAAAACCTGACATTAACATTTTGGTGCTAAATGGACTTTTGGTGAAAAATGAATGGGAAGCCTACTTTTACCATGCATAACTCTCTCAATTTTGAACCAATGGACTGGAAATTGGACTTTTTGGAAAGAGAAAACTTTTTCCTACAACTTTCATGTTCGGAACTTTTTGATTTGAAGCTTGTAAATTACCTTAAAATACCACGAAAATGAAGCCTACATACTAAATCAAATGTGCTTAAAAACTAAGATTTAGGTATTTTGCTTGCAAAAACCATAACTCTCTCAGTTTGCATTCAATTGTCATGATATTTATATGGATAGAAAGGGGAGAGAAAAATGCACAACCTAAACCCTGAACCTTGAACCCTGAACCCTGAACTCTAAATCCTAATAAACCCTAAACAAAATAAACCTTAATACCTTATAAACCCTAAATCCTAATAAACCTTAAACCCTAATAAACCCTAAACCCTAATAAACCTTAAACCCTTATAAACCCAAAACCCTGATAAACCTTAAACCCTAATAAACCCTAAGAAACTTTAAACCTATCTCATACCTATTGTATGGGTCAGCTAAAGATTAAGGAACATGTTTCTAAACTTCAAAATCCTAAGATGAGAGTGATTTAAGCTTAAGGAAACTTACTTGGTGTAAAAACATCATAATTCCTTGCACTTTAAGTTTTATAAACCTAGAGAATCTTGATCCTTAAGCTTAAATAAGATGAGCAATAAAGGTAGCAATAAGAGAAACTTGAGAAATGAAGAGAAATTTGAAAGATAGCTCAAAATTATAGATTTGGAAATAGTGATAATAGTTGGATGAAATAGGGTTTATGAGAGGTCAAATGGTCTTTATATAGCACATGGAAGAGGGTTAGTAGGGGACTTGCACTTACAAATTGCTTAATCACCAAGTTCAAAAATTTTGCACATGTGAGGTGGCTATTTTAAAAGAAGCGTTTCAGGTTCTATTCATGGCCAAAATTTTGTTTTTTGGGCTCTTTTATAAAGAGAGAATTAGATCATCCAAAGATGGGCCAAAAAGAATTAGTAGATGTAGTAATTTCAAAGAGTTACCAAAAATGGCTAAAATGTAAAACTGAGGTACAATGGAAAAATTATTTGGTTTGGTTGGTTTAGGCAACCCACATGTGGTGCATATTGGCAAAAGATGAAGTCTAGACCTTGAAATTTGACCTAAAAACCTGGCATTAACATTTTGGTGCTAAATGGACTTTTGGTGAAAAATGAATGAGAAGCTTACTTTTACCATGCATAACTCTCTCAATTTTGAACCAATGGACAGGAAATTGGACTTTTTGAAAAGGCAAAACTTTTTCCTACAACTTTCATGTTCCGAACTTTTTGATTTAAGCTTGTAAAGTACCTTAAAACAGCCACGAAAATGAAGCCTACATACTAAACCCTAATAAACCCTAAACCCTAATAAACTTTAAACCCATCTCATACCTATTGTATGGGTCAGCTAAAGATGCATGAACATGTTTCTAAACTTCAAAATCCTAAGATGAGAGTTATTTAAGCTTAAGGAAACTTACTTGGTGTAAAAACATCACAATTCCTTGCACTTTGAGTTTTAGAAACCTAGAGAATCTTGATCCTTAAGCTTAAATAAGATGAGCAATAAAGGTAGCAATAAGAGAAACTTGAGAAATGAAGAGAAATTTTAAAGAGAGCTCAAAATTATAGATTTGGAAATACAGAGAATAGTTTGATGAAATAGGGTTTATGAGAGGTCAAATGGTCTTTATATAGCACATGGAAGAGGGATAGTAGGGGACTTGCACGTACAAATTGCTTGATCACCAGGTTTAAAATTTTTGCACATGTGAGGTGGTTATTTTAAAAGAAGCGTTTTGGGCTCTATCCATGGCCAAATTTTTGTGTTTTGGGCTCTTTCATAAAGGATGAATTACATCCTCTAAAGATGGGCCAAAAGGAATTAGTAGATATAGTGATTTGAAAAAGTTACCAAAAATGGCTAAAATGTAAAAATGACGTACAAAGGACAAATTAATTGGTTTGGTTGGTTTAAGAAACCCACATATGGTGCTTATTGGCATAAGATGAGGTCTAGACCTTGAAATTTGACCTAAAAACCTGACATTAACATTTTGGTGCTAAATGGACTTTTGGTGAGAAATGAGTGGGAAGCCTACTTTTACCATGCATAACTCTCTCAGTTTTGAACCAATGGACTGGAAATCGGACTTTTTAAAAAGAGAAAAAAATTTCCTACAACTTTCATGTTCGGAACTTTTTGATTTGAAGCTTGAAAATTACCTTAAAATAGCGACGAAAATGAAGCCTACATACTAAATAAAATGTGCTTAAAAACTAAGATTTAGGTAATTTGCTTGTAAAAACCATAACTCTCTCAGTTTGTATTCAATTGTCATGATCTTTATATGGATAGAAAGGGGAGAGAAAAATGCACAACCTGAACCCTGAACCTTGAACCCTGAACATTGAACTCTAAATCCTAATAAACCCTAAACAAAATAAACCTTAATACCTTATAAACCCTAAATCCTAATAAACCTTAAACCCTAATAAACCCTAAACCCTAATAAACCTTAAACCCTTATAAACCCAAAACCCTGATAAACCTTAAACCCTAATAAACTTTAAACCCATCTCATACCTATTGTATGGGTCAGCTAAAGATGCATGAACATGTTTCCAAACTTCAAAATCCTAAGATGAGAGTGATTTAAGCTTAAGGAAACTTACTTGGTGTAAAAACATCATAATTCCTTGCACTTTGAGTTTTATAAACCTAGAGAATCTTGATCCTTAAGCTTAAATAAGATGAGCAATAAAGGTAGCAATAAGAGAAACTTGAGAAATGAAGAGAAATTTGAAAGAGAGCTCAAAATTATAGATTTGGAAATGGAGAGAATAGTTGGATGAAATAGGGTTTATGAGAGGTAAAATGGTCTTTATATAGCACATGGAAGAGGGATAGTAGGGGACTTGCACTTACAAATTGCTTAGTCACCAAGTTCAAAATTTTTGCACATGTGAGGTGGTTATTTTAAAAGAAGCGTTTTGGGTTCTATCCATGGCCAAAATTTTGTTTTTTGGGCTCTTTCATAAAGAGAGAATTAGATCATCCAAAGATGGGCCAAAAAGAATTAGTAGAAGTAGTAATGTAAAAATGAGTTTATCTTTTTTGTGTCTATCCACTGATTGAAGATCACTTGTTTTGTCGACCCATTGATTGAAATTAATCATTGGCTTTTCATTTTGAATCAGCTCACTAGTTGAGGATAGTCTTTTGTCAACCCACTGGTTGAAAGCAGTTTTTTCTTTGTCAATCCGCTTGTTGATAGAGTCAACTCACAAGTTGATAGCATTTTGTTTTACCTCCATCAACCCACTTGTTAATGTGTTTCCTCTCTCCAATATCCATCAATCCTTTCATTTCTCTACCTTCAGTAAAACTCGGTAGTCCACCTTCAGTAAACGTCGGTGTATCTTTCATTTCTCTACCTTCAGTAAAAGTCGGTAGTCCATCTTCAGTAAACGTCGGTGTATCTTTCATTTCTTTACCTTCAGTAAAAGTCGGCAGTTCACCTTCAGTAAACGTCGGTGTATCTTCCATTTCTCTACCATCAGTAAAAGTGGGTAGTTCACCTTCAGTAAACGTCGGTGTATCTTCCATTTCTCTACCATCAGTAAAAGTTGGTAGTTCACCTTCAGTAAATGTTGGTGTTCCTTTTGTTTCTCTACCATCAGTAAAAGTTGGTAGTTCACCTTCAGTAAACGTTGGTGTATCTTTTGTTTCCCTACCTTCAGTAAAAGTTGGTAGTTCACCTTCAGTAAATGTCGGTGTATCTTTTGTTTCCATACCTTCAGTAAAAGTTGGTAGTTCACCTTCAGTAAAACGTCGGTGTATCTTTTGTTTCCCTACCTTCAATAAAACTTGGTAGTTCACCTTCAGTAAACGTCGGTGTATATTTCATTTCTCTACCTTCAATAAAAGTCGGTAGTTCACCTTCAGTAAACGTCGGTGGATAGAACCCTAAAAAACCCTAATAAACTGATAAACCTTAAACCCTAAAAAACCCTAATAAACTTTAAACCCATCTCATACCTATTGTATGGGTCAGCTAAAGATGCATGAACATGTTTCTAAACTTCAAAATCCTAAGATGAGAGTGATTTAAGCTTAAGGAAACTTACTTGGTATAAAAACATCATAATTCCTTGCACATTGAGTTTTAGAAACCTAGAGAATCTTGATCCTTAAGCTTAAATAAGATGAGCAATAAAGATAGCAATAAGAGAAACTTAAGAAATGAAGAGAAATTTGAAAGAGAGCTCAAAGTTATAGATTTGGAAATGGAGAGAATAGTTGGATGAAATAGGGTTTATGAGAGGTCAAATGGTCTTTATATAGCACATGGAAGAGGGATAGTAGGGGACTTGCACGTACAAATTGCTTAATCACCAAGTTTAAAATTTTTGCACATGTTAGGTGGCCATTTTAAAAGAAGCGTTTTGGGCTCTATCCATGGCCAAATTTTTGTGTTTTGGGCTCTTTCATAAAGAGAGAATTACATCCTCCAAAGATGGGCCAAAAAGAATTAGTAGATGTAGTGATTTGAAAAAGTTACCAAAAATAGCTAAAATGTAAAAATGACGTATAAACGACAAATTACTTGGTCTGGTTGGTTTAGGAAACCCACATGTGGTGCATATTGGCATAAGATGAGGTCTAGACCTTGAAATTTGACATAAAAACCAGACATTAACATTTTGGTGCTAAATGGACTTTTGGTGAAAAACGAATGGGAAGCTTACTTTTACCATGCATAACTCTCTCAATTTTGAACCAATGGACAGGAAATTGGACTTTTTGAAAAGGAATAACTTTTTCCTACAACTGTCATGTTCGGAACTTTTTGAATTGAAGCTTGTAAAGTACCTTAAAATAATCACGAAAATGAAGCCTACATACTAAATCAAATGTGCTTAAAAACTAAGATTTAGGTATTTTGCTTGCAAAAACCATAACTCTCTCAGTTTGTATTCAATTGTCCTGATCTTTATATGGATAGAAAGGGGAGAGAAAAATGCACAACCTGAACCCTGAAACTTGAACCCTGAACCCTGAACTCTAAATCCTAATAAACCCTAAACAAAATAAACCTTAATACCTTATAAACCCTAAATTCTAATAAACCTTAAACCCTAATAAACCCTAAACCCTAATAAACCTTAAACCCTTACAAACCCAAAACCCTGATAAACCTTAAACCCTAATAAACCCTAATAAACTTTAAACCCATCTCATACCTATTGTATGGGTCAACTAAAGATGTATGAACATGTTTCTAAACTTCAAAATCCTAAGATGAGAGTGATTTAAGCTTAAGGAATCTTACTTGGTGTAAAAACATCTTAATTCCTTGCACATTGAGTTTTAGAAACTTAGAGAATCTTGATCCTTAAGCTTAAATAAGATGAGCAATAAAGATAGCAATAAGAGAAACTTGAGAAATGAAGAGAAATTTGAAAGAGAGCTCAAAATTATAGATTTGGAAATGGAGAGAATAGTTGGATGAAATAGGGTTTATGAGAGGTCAAATGGTCTTTATATAGCACATGGAAGAGGGATAGTAGGGGACTTACACTTACAAATTGCTTAATCACCCAGTTTAAAATTTTTGCACGTGTAAGATGGCTATTTTAAAAGAAGCGTTTTGGGCTCTATCAATGGCCCAATTTTTGTGTTTTGGGCTCTTTCATAAAGAGAGAATTACATCCTCCAAAGATGGGCCAAAAAGAATTAGTAGATGTAGTGATTTAAAAAAGTTACCAAAAATGGGTAAAATGTAAAAATGACGTACAAAGGACAAATTACTTGGTTTGGTTGGTTTAGGAAACCACATGTGGTGCATATTGGCATAAGACGAGGTCTAGACCTTGAAATTTGTCCTAAAAACCTGACATTAACATTTTGGTGCTAAATGGACTTTTGGTGAAAAATGAATGGGAAGGCTACTTTTAACATGCATAACTCTCTCAATTTTGAACCAATGGACAGGAAATTGGACTTTTTGAAAAGGAAAAACATTTTCCTACAACTTTCATGTTCGGAACTTTTTGAATTGAAGCTTGTAAAGTACCTTAAAATAGTCACGAAAATGAAGCCTACATACTAAATCAAATGTGCTTAAAAACTAAGATTTAGGTATTTTGCTTGCAAAAACCATAACTCTCTCAGTTTGTATTCAATTGTCATGATCCTTATATGGATAGAAAGGAGAGAGAAAAATGCACAACCTGAACCCTGAAACTTGAACCTTGAACCCTGAACTCTAAATCCTAATAAACCCTAAACAAAATAAACCTTAATACCTTATAAACCTTAAATCCTAATAAATCTTAAACCCTAATAAACCCTAAACCATAATAAACCTTAAACCCTTATAAACCCTAAACCCTTATAAACCTTAAACCCTAATAAACCCTAATAAACTTTAAACTCATCTCATACCTATTGTATGGGTCAGCTAAACATGCATTAATATGTTTCTAAACTTCAAGATCCTAAGATGAGAGTGATTTAAGCTTAAGGAAACTTACTTGGTGTAAAAACATCATAATTCCTTGCACTTTGAGTTTTAGAAACCTAGAGAATCTCGATCCTTTAGCTTAAATAAGACGAGTAATAAAGGTAGCAATAAGAGAAACTTGAGAAATGAAGAGAAATTTGAAAGAGAGCTCAAAATTATAGATTTGGAAATGGAGAGAATATTTGGATGAAATAGGGTTTATGAGAGGTCAAATGGTTTTTATATAGAACATGGAAGAGGGATAGTAGGGGACTTGTACTTACATATTGCTTAATCACCAAGTTTAAAATTTTTGCAGATGTGAGGTGGCTATTTTAAAAGAAGCGTTTTGGGTTCTATCCATGGCCAAGATTTTGTGTTTTGGGCTCATTCATAAAGAAAGAATTACATCCTCCAAAGATGGGCCAAAAAGAATTAGTAGATGTAGTGATTTAAAAAAGTTACCAAAAATGGCTTCCATGTAAAAATGACGTACAAAGGACAAATTACTTGGTTTGGTTGGTTTAGGCATCTCACATGTGGTGCATATTGGCATAAGATGATGTCTAGACCTTGAAATTTGACCTAAAAACCTGACATTAACATTTTGGTGCTAAATGGACTTTTGGTGAAAAATGAATGGGAAGCCTACTTTTACCATGCATAACTCTCTCAATTTTGAACCAATGGACTGGAAATTGGACTTTTTGGAAAGAGAAAACTTTTTCCTACAATTTTCATGTTCGGAACTTTTTGATTTGAAGCTTGTAAATTACCTTAAAATAGCCACGAAAATGAAGCCTACATACTAAATCAAATGTGCTTAAAAACTAAGATTTAAGTATTTTGCTTGCAAAAACCATAACTCTCTCAGTTTGCATTCAATTATCATGATCTTTATATGGATAGAAAGGGGAGAGAAAAATGCACAACCTGAACCCTGAACCTTGAACCCTAAACCCTGAACTCTAAATCCTAATAAACCCTAAACAAAATAAACCTTAATACCTTATAAACCCTAAATCCTAATAAACCTTAAACCCTAATAAACCCTAAACCCTAATAAACCTTAAACCCTTATAAACCCAAAACCCTGATAAACCTTAAACCCTAATAAACCCTAAGAAACTTTAAACCAACCTCATACCTATTGTATGGGTCAGCTAAAGATGCAGGAACATGTTTCTAAACTTCAAAATCCTAAGATGAGAGTTATTTAAGCTTAAGGAAACTTACTTGGTGTAAAAACATCATAATTCCTTGCACTTTAAGTTTTATAAACCTAGAGAATCTTGATCCTTAAGCTTAAATAAGATGAGCAATAAAGGTAGCAATAAGAGAAACTTGAGAAATGAAGAGAAATTTGAAAGATAGCTCAAAATTATAGATTTGGAAATGGACATAATAGTTGGATGAAATAGGGTTTATGAGAGGTCAAATGGTCTATATATAGCACATGGAAGAGGGTTAGTAGGGGACTTGCACTTACAAATTGCTTAATCACCAAGTTCAAAATTTTTTCACATGTGAGGTGGCTATTTTAAAAGAAGCGTTTTGGGTTCTATCCACGACCAAAATTTTGTTTTTTGGGCTCTTTCATAAAGAGAGAATTAGATCATCCAAAGATGGGCCAAAAAGAATTAGTAGATGTAGTAATTTAAAAAAGTTACCAAAAATGGCTAAAATGTAAAAATGAGGTACAAATGAAAAATTATTTTGTTTGGTTGGTTTAGGCAACCCACATGTGGTGCATATTGGCATAAGATGATGTCTAGACCTTGAAATTTGACCTAAAAACCTGACATTAACATTTTGGTGCTAAATGGAATTTTGTTGAGAAATGAATGGGAAGGCTAATTTTACCATGCATAACTCTCTCAATTTTGAACCAATGAACAGGAAATTGGACTTTTTGAAAAGGAATAACTTTTTCCTACAACTTTCATGTTCGGAACTTTTTGAATTGAAGCTTGTATAGTACCTTAAAATAATCACGAAAATGAAGCCTACATACTAAATCAAATGTGCTTAAAAACTAAGATTTAGGTATTTTGCTTGCAAAAACCATAACTCTCTCAGTTTGTATTCAATTGTCATGATCCTTATATGGATAGAAAGGGGAGAGAAAAATGCACAACCTGAACCCTGAACCTTGAACCCTGAACCCTGAACTCTAAATCCTAATAAACCCTAAACAAAATAAACCTTAATACCTTATAAACCCTAAATCCTAATAAATCTTAAACCCTAATAAACCCTAAACCCTAATAAACCTTAAACCATTATAAACCCTAAACCCTTATAAACCTTAAACCCTAATAAACCCTAATAAACTTTAAACCCATCTCATACCTATTGTATGGGTCAGCTAAACATGCATGAATATGTTTCTAAACTTCAAAATCCTAAGATGAGAGTGATTTAAGCTTAAGGAAACTTACTTGGTGTAAAAACATCATAATTCCTTGCACTTTGAGTTATAGAAACCTAGAGAATCTTGATCCTTTAGCTTAAATAAGACGAGTAATAAAGGTAGCAATAAGAGAAACTTGAGAAATGAAGAGAAATTTGAAAGAGAGCTCAAAATTATAGATTTGGAAATGGAGAGAATATTTGGATGAAATAGGGTTTATGAGAGGTCAAATGGTTTTTATATAGAACATGGAAGAGGGATAGTAGGGGACTTGTACTTACATATTGCTTAATCACCAAGTTTAAAGTTTTTGCAGATGTGAGGTGGCTATTTTAAAAGAAGCGTTTTGGGTTCTATCCATGGCCAAGATTTTGTGTTTTGGGCTCATTCATAAAGAAATAATTACATCCTCCAAAGATGGGCCAAAAAGAATTAGTAGATGTAGTTGTTAGAACAAGATTTGTTCTGATCAATTATCTTAGTTTTGATGATAACAATAATATGAATTTTGCTTAAGATTATATGGTACTCTAATCCAATGCAATTTCCTTTTCAGGAAATATATAAAGAGTACGCATAATTCAGCGCTCAGAAGCTTTGTCTCAAGGGTTCAGCATGCAACATCAGAACATGGTCTGGCAAGACATCAGAAGATGGTCGAAGCAGAATCAGAACATGGGTCTATGGAAGCATCAGAAGAACAAGAGAACAGAAGCACTGAAGTTCTGATGGTATCACGCTCAGAAGCACTTCAAGGTCAGAAGATCAGAAGATGCTATGCACCAAGCTGTTTGACTCTGATGATATTCAAACGTTGTATTCACAAACATCAGATCAGAAGGAAGTACAAGTGGCAAGCTACGCTGACTGACAAAAGGAACGTTAAAAGCTATTCTAGGCTACGTCAGTAGACACAGCGTGAACAAGGCTCGAGGTAGTTGACAAAAGCGTATAACATTAAATGCGATGCTGTACGGAACACGCAAAGCATTAAATGCATTCAACGGTCATCTTCTCCAACGCCTATAAATATGAAGTTCTGATGAGAAGCAAGGTTAACGATTCTGCACCAAAACAACTCATATCAAACTTGTTGAAACGCTGTTCAAATCAAAACTCAGAATCTTCATCTTCATCAAAGCTCACTACATTGCTGTTGTAATATATTAGTGAGATTAAGCTTAAACGATTAAGAGAAATATCACAGTTGTGATTATCGCTTTTAAGAAGCATTTGTAATACTCTTAGAATTACATTAAGTTGTAAGGAACTAGAGTGATCGTGTGGATCAGAATACTCTAGGGAAGTCTTAGGAGTGAACTAAGCAGATTGTAACTAGAGTGATCGTGTGGATCAGTAGACTCTAGAAAAGTCTTAGAGGGTATCTAAGCAGTTGTTCCTGGAGTGATCAGTGTGTGATCAGTAGACTCTGGAAGACTTAGTTGCTGACTAAGTGGAAAACCATTGTAATCCGTGCGATTAGTGGATTAAATCCTCAGTTGAGGTAAATCATCTCTGCGGGGGTGGACTGGAGTAGTTTAGTTAACAACGAACCAGGATAAAAATAACTGTGCAATTTATTTTTATCTGTCAAGTTTTTAAAGCTACACTTATTCAAACCCCCCCCCCCTTTCTAAGTGTTTTTCTATCCTTCAATTGGTATCAGAGCGCCGGTTCTAAGGTGCAAGCACTTAACCGTGTTTAGAAAAGATTCAGGAAGAGAAAAACGCTTCAGTAAAAGATGGTTGATGAAAGTGAAAAGTCTACACCTACACCTGCATCTACATCTGGCTCTGCTGAGCAATACAACGGTAACAATGGTTATACTAGACCGCCGGTATTTGATGGTGAAAACTTTGAATACTGGAAAGATAAACTGGAAAGTTACTTTCTTGGTCTAGATGGTGATCTATGGGATCTTCTGATGGATGGTTACAAACATCCAGTAAATGCCAGTGGCGTAAAGCTGACAAGGCAAGAAATGAATGATGATCAGAAGAAGCTTTTCAGGAATCATCATAAATGCAGAACTGTTTTGCTGAATGCTATCTCTCATGCTGAGTATGAGAAGATATCTAACAGGGAAACGGCCTATGACATATATGAGTCCTTGAAAATGACTCATGAAGGAAATGCTCAAGTCAAGGAGACTAAAGCTCTAGCTTTAATCCAGAAGTATGAAGCCTTCAAAATGGAGGATGATGAAGACATTGAAAAGATGTTCTCAAGATTTCAAACTCTTACTGCTGGATTGAGAGTTCTTGACAAGGGATACACCAAGGCTGATCACGTAAAGAAGATCATCAGAAGCTTACCCAGAAGATGGGGTCCTATGGTGACTGCATTCAAGATTGCAAAGAATCTGAATGAAGTTTCTCTGGAAGAGCTTATCAGTGCCTTGAGAAGTCATGAAATAGAGCTGGACGCAAATGAGCCTCAAAAGAAAGGTAAGTCTATTGCATTAAAATCAAATATCAAGAAATGCACTAACGCTTTTCAGGCTAGAGAAGAAGATCCTGAAGAATCAGAATCTGAAGAAGAAGATGAACTGTCTTTGATCTCCAGAAGGCTAAATCAACTCTGGAAGACCAAGCAAAGGAAGTTCAGAGGCTTCAGAAGTTCAAAGAAATTTGAACGTGGAGAATCTTCTGATGACAGGAGATTTGACAAGAAGAAGGTCATGTGCTATGAATGCAATGAGCCTGGACACTACAAGAACGAATGTCCAAATCTTCAGAAGGAAAGTCCCAAGAAAAAGTTTCATAAGAAGAAAGGTCTTATGGCAACCTGGGATGAGTCAGAAGATGATTCAGAAGATGAGCAGGCTAACTGTGCGCTGATGGCAACAGAAGATGACGGATCTGAAGAGGTATTTTCTGAACTTACTAGAGATGAGTTAGTTTCCGGTCTAACTGAACTTCTGGAACTCAAGTCTCAGATTAGTCTCAAATACAAAAAGCTGAAAAAGCTATTTGAATTTGAAACAAAGAAGCTTGAGTTGGAAAATTCTGAATTAAAAGAAAAACTTTTAAAACTATCCGATAATGTTGGATCTCCTTCTGATTCAGAAAAATCCACTCCTAGTCTAAACCATATTCTGAAAGAATATGATTTAAGTTTCAGAAAGTTCTTATCTAGAAGTATTGGCAGAAGCCAGCTAGCTTCTATGATATATGCTGTGTCTGGAAACAAAAGAGTTGGCATTGGTTTTGAGGGTGAAACCCCATACAAACTTGAACATGTTGATGAAATGAAATTAACATACAAGCCATTGTATGATCAGTTCAAGTATGGCCACTCCCATGATATTAGGCACACTTCACATGCTCAAAGTTTTCACATAACACACACCAAAAAGCATGTGACACAACCTAGGAAATATCATGAAACTCACATTAAAAATTATCATGCTGTTCCTCCTATTGCTTACAATGTTAAACCCAAGTTCAATCAGAACTTGAGAAAATCTAACAAGAAAGGACCCAAAAAGATGTGGGTACCTAAGGATAAGATTATTCCTATTGCAGATATCCTTGACTGCAAAAAGGACAAAGCACAACATGTCATGGTACCTGGACTCTGGATGCTCACGACACATGACAGGAAGAAGGTCTATGTTCCAAGACCTGGTGCTTAAGTCTGGAGGAGAAGTCAAGTTTGGAGGAGATCAGAAGGGCAAGATAATTGGCTCTGGAACTATAAAGTCTGGTAACTCTCCTTCCATTTCTAATGTACTTCTTGTAGAAGGATTAACACATAACCTCTTATCTATCAGTCAATTGAGTGACAATGGTTATGATATAATCTTTAATCAAGAGTCTTGCAAGGCTGTAAATCAGAAGGATGGCTCAATCCTATTTACAGGCAAGAGGAAGAACAACATTTATAAGACAGATCTGCAAGATCTTATGAGTCAGAAGGTGACTTGTCTTATGTCTGTTTCTGAAGAGCAGTGGGTCTGGCACAGAAGATTAGGTCATGCTAGTTTGAGAAAGATTTCTCAGATTAACAAACTGAATCTGGTCAGAGGACTCCCTAATCTGAAATTCAAATCAGATGCTCTTTGTGAAGCATGTCAAAAGGGCAAGTTCTCCAAACCTGCATTCAAGTCCAAGAATGTTGTTTCTACCTCAAGGCCATTAGAACTCCTGCACATTGATCTGTTTGGCCCAGTCAAAACAGCATCTGTCAGAGGGAAGAAATATGGATTAGTCATCGTAGATGATTATAGCCGCTGGACATGGGTAAAATTCTTGAAACACAAGGATGAGACTCATTCAGTGTTCTTTGATTTCTGCATTCAGATTCAATCTGAAAAAGAGTGTAAAATCATAAAGGTCAGAAGTGATCATGGTGGTGAATTTGAGAACAGATCCTTTGAAGAATTCTTCAAAGAAAATGGTATTGCCCATGATTTCTCTTGTCCTAGAACTCCACAGCAAAATGGAGTTGTAGAACAAAAGAATAGGACTCTACAAGAAATGGCCAGAACCATGATCAATGAAACCAATATGGCTAAGCATTTCTGGGCAGAAGCAATAAACACTGCATGCTATATTCAGAATAGAATCTCTATCAGACCTATTCTAAATAAGACTCCCTATGAATTGTGGAAGAATAGAAAGCCCAACATTTCATATTTCCATCCTTTTGGATGTGTATGCTTTATTCTGAACACTAAAGATCATCTTGGTAAGTTTGATTCCAAAGCACAAAAATGTTTCCTTCTTGGATATTCTGAACGCTCAAAAGGCTACAGAGTATACAATACTGAAACATTGATTGTAGAAGAATCAATCAATATCAGGTTTAATGATAAGCTTGGTTCTGAAAAACCAAAGCAGTTTGATAATTTTGCAGATTGTGATATTGATATATCAGAAGTTGTTGAGCCAAGAAGCAACGCATCAGAAGCAGAGCTTCTCAGAAGCAAAGAATCGGAAGATCAAGTATCAGCTTCTCTGGAGAATCTAAGCATATCTGAAGAACCATCTGTCAGAAGATCATCCAGACTCATCTCTGGTCATTCAGAAGATGTCATTCTTGGAAAGAAGGATGATCCAATCAGAACAAGAGCATTCCTTAAGAACAATGCAGATTGTCAATTAGGTCTTGTATCTTTGATCGAGCCAACTTCTGTTGATCATGCTCTAGAAGATCCAGACTGGATAATTGCTATGCAAGAAGAACTGAATCAGTTTACAAGGAATGATGTTTGGGATCTTGTCCCTAGACCAGATGGATTCAATATAATCGGTACAAAATGGGTCTTCAGAAACAAGCTCAGTGAGAAAGGTGAAGTGGTAAGGAACAAAGCCAGACTGGTGGCTCAGGGTTATAGTCAGCAAGAGGGGATTGACTATACAGAAACCTTTGCACCAGTGGCCAGGTTAGAATCTATTCGTCTATTAATTTCATTTGCCACTCAACATAACATCACTCTCTATCAAATGGATGTTAAGAGTGCCTTCTTAAATGGTTATATAGATGAAGAAGTTTATGTCCATCAACCTCCTGGTTTTGAAGACTCTTTGTCTCCTAATCATGTTTTTAAATTAAAGAAATCGTTATACGGATTGAAACAGGCTCCCAGAGCTTGGTATGAACGCTTAAGTTCTTTCCTTCTGGATAATGGTTTCACTAGAGGAAAAGTGGACACTACTCTCTTTTGTAAAACCTTTAAAAGGGATATTTTAATTTGTCAAATATATGTAGATGATATTATTTTTGGAACATCTAATGCTACACTTGGAAAGGAGTTTGCTGAGTCTATGCAGGCTGAGTTTGAAATGAGCATGATGGGAGAACTCAAGTATTTCCTTGGAATACAAATAAATCAAACATCAGAAGGAACGTATGTTCACCAAACCAAGTATGTGAAGGAACTTCTGAAGAAGTTTAATCTTCTAGACTGCAAAGAAGCCAAAACTCCTATGCATCCAACATGCATCCTAGGTAAGGATGAGGTAAGTAAGAAGGTAGATCAGAAGTTATACAGAGGTATGATTGGATCTCTTCTATATTTGACTGCTTCTAGACCTGACATTCTGTTCAGTGTTTGTTTGTGTGCTAGATTCCAATCAGATCCTAGAGAATCTCATTTAACTGCTGTTAAGAGAATTCTAAGGTATCTGAAAGGTACTACTAATGTTGGCTTAGTTTACAGAAAATCTAAAGAATACAACTTAGTAGGATTCTGCGATGCTGATTATGCTGGAGACAGAATTGAAAGAAAAAGTACTTCAGGAAGTTGCCAATTTCTTGGAAGTCATTTGATCTCCTGGTACAGCAAGAAGCAAGCAACTATTGCTCTATCAACAACAGAAGCAGAATATGTCGCTGCTGCTGGTTGCAGTACACAGATGCTCTGGATGAAGAGTCAGTTAGAAGATTATCAGATATTTGAGAGTAACATTCCTATATTCTGTGATAATACTTCTGATATATGTTTATCTAAGAATCCTATTCTTCATTCAAAAGCTAAACATATTGAGATTAAACATCATTTCATAAGGGACTATGTTCAGAAGGGTGTAATATCTTTAAACTTTGTTGATACAGACCATCAATGGGCTGATATCTTTACAAAACCCCTGGCTGAAGATAGGTTTAAGTTCATTCTGAAGAACATCAGTATGGATTTATGCCCAGAATGAGAAGATGAGAAGTTCTCACGTATGAGTATCTTCTGAAATGAAAATAGATTTTTTTTTAAATCAGAAGTTCTGATTGAAATCTTTTAGAAATTATGATTCGGTTATTACTAACGTTTCATTGTCTAAGTTGATTCAGAACCTCTTTTAAAGCAAAACAGCTGTAACGTTTTATCTCGGGATGGTAAAACCTGTCGTTACTATTCATAGATAAGCGCGCGTGCAGTTGAAGGGACGCCGACCATAGGTAACTGTGCTAGTCACGTCTTTTGTCATTATTATCTCTCCTCACGTCACGTAACATTAAATGCTTTTCATCATTTACTCTCTTTCAGTTTTCTTTATATTCTTCAAACATTTTTCCTTCCCTCTCATATTTTCTCTATTCACTCTATCTTTTTGCATTCATATCAAACCCTACCCGTTCATTATCTGCAAATCCATCATGAACTCCTCATCGAGCCCAGGAAACCATGGTAAAGATCAAATCAACAAGAGGAAAGCTGTTGAAACATCTCCCTCCAAACCCAAAAAGATAAAGATCACCTATGACCCTCTCAAGGTGAATCCATTCGAAGCAATGTTATCTGGAAACTATTCCAGACGTGTGTTTCAACCCCCTGGTGAAAGCCCTCCATCATCTCCATCTTCTTCCTCATCTTGTTTCCTTCTAGACTCAACCTCCTCTTCATCTAACCCTTCCTCTCCCTTAATCCATTCCGAAGAAATCTCTTCATCTTCACCCGCTGAGAATGTTGTCTCTGATAAAGATTGTGGCAGATCTGCATCAGAACCAAGTCTCCCTGATCCCTCGCCTGGAAGCCCAAGAAGCAGTCAATGAGGCGTTTCACTCCTTCATGGCATGCTGGCACAGACTTTGTCTTAGCTAGGGTCTTAGGCTTTGGTCTTTGTAGTTTTTCTTTTCCTTGTTGCATCTGCTTGTTAAACATCTTCATGTAATATCTTTTGATTATCAATGAAAAGTTTCTTTGCTTTTACATTCCAGTAATTTTATTTGTCGTTTTATACATCTGAATCTTTTGAAATATTCTTTTTGATGTTATGACAAAAAGGGGGAGAAAGATAAATGATAAATGATTTGATTAATCTATCAGTTGCTGGGCAAAGCTCCCACACATTTACTAACAAGAACTGCAAGTTCTATATGGTTTAAGTGTTTTGCAGGTATAAAGAAGTGAAGAAAATCTTCAAAGCAAACACAAGAAGCAAAACCATGAAAACTGAAGCAAGCCGAGTGCTGTCAAGCTTCAGAGATCAGAAGCAAGAAAGAAGAATGAATCAGAAGCACTGATAATAGAATTTGATCCATATTTGTCTATTTGTGTTGACAAAATTCTATTTGCTCTGATACATTATTTTAGCCTATTTTGCTCTGATACATATAATGTTATGGCTCTGATACATTATGTTCTGACTCGTTCATGCTGACTTTTGTCGTTTAGTTTTTTGTTCTGTAACATTTCAGGATGTAGAGATGCTCAGATGATGCTCTGGTACATTCAACAATGTTCTGATACAAATCTAGCATGAAGTGATGTTGGTAGAAATTCAAAGCTCTGAAGCTATCCGAGGGAAGCAGAAATCAGAAGCTGCGAATGTTCTAAAGATCCAGAAAACTCAAGTTCTGAAGCTGTCCTAAATGGAAGCAGAAATCAGAAGCTGTGAATGTTCAGAAGATCAAAGAAATTCAAGTTCTGAAGCTGTCCTAGATGGAAGCAGAAATCAGAAGCTGTGAATGTTCAGAAGATCAAAGAAATTCAAGTTCTGAAGCTGTCCTAGATGGAAGCAGGAATCAGAAGCTGTGAGTGTTCTAGGGATCTAAGGAAATTCTAGTTCTGAAGCTGTCCTATGGAAGCAGAAGTCAGAAGCTATGAATTCTCTAAAGACAGAAGCTTATATGATCGTCTCTACCGAAATAATCAGGGAAGTCTTTTATTAAAGTTCTTCGAGTATTTATTTCAGGGGGAGATTATTTATCTCAGGGGGAGATTGTTAATCTCAGGGGGAGACATATTCATATGCTTATGCTATAGCTGTGTAATTTGTCTTTTGCCGTCTGTTCTTTCTGATCGCAAATTCATATCATTTATATATGTTTTTGTCATCATCAAAAAGGGGGAGATTGTTAGAACAAGATTTGTTCTGATCAATTATCTTAGTTTTGATGATAACAATAATATGAATTTTGCTTAAGATTATATGGTACTCTAATCCAATGCAATTTCCTTTTCAGGAAATATATAAAGAGTACGCATAATTCAGCGCTCAGAAGCTTTGTCTCAAGGGTTCAGCATGCAACATCAGAACATGGTCTGGCAAGACATCAGAAGATGGTCGAAGCAGAATCAGAACATGGGTCTATGGAAGCATCAGAAGAACAAGAGAACAGAAGCACTGAAGTTCTGATGGTATCACGCTCAAAAGCACTTCAAGGTCAGAAGATCAGAAGATGCTATGCACCAAGCTGTTTGACTCTGATGATATTCAAACGTTGTATTCACAAACATCAGATCAGAAGGAAGTACAAGTGGCAAGCTACGCTGACTGACAAAAGGAACGTTAAAAGCTATTCTAGGCTACGTCAGTAGACACAGCGTGAACAAGGCTCGAGGTAGTTGACAAAAGCGTATAACATTAAATGCGATGCTGTACGGAACACACAAAGCATTAAATGCATTCAACGGTCATCTTCTCCAACGCCTATAAATATGAAGTTCTGATGAGAAGCAAGGTTAACGATTCTGCACCAAAACAACTCATATCAAACTTGCTGAAACGCTGTTCAAATCAAAACTCAGAATCTTCATCTTCATCAAAGCTCACTACATTGCTGTTGTAATATATTAGTGAGATTAAGCTTAAACGATTAAGAGAAATATCACAGTTGTGATTATCGCTTTTAAGAAGCATTTGTAATACTCTTAGAATTACATTAAGTTGTAAGGAACTAGAGTGATCGTGTGGATCAGAATACTCTAGGGAAGTCTTAGGAGTGAACTAAGCAGATTGTAACTAGAGTGATCGTGTGGATCAGTAGACTCTAGAAAAGTCTTAGAGGGTATCTAAGCAGTTGTTCCTGGAGTGATCAGTGTGTGATCAGTAGACTCTGGAAGACTTAGTTGCTGACTAAGTGGAAAACCATTGTAATCCGTGCGATTAGTGGATTAAATCCTCAGTTGAGGTAAATCATCTCTGCGGGGGTGGACTGGAGTAGTTTAGTTAACAACGAACCAGGATAAAAATAACTGTGCAATTTATTTTTATCTGTCAAGTTTTTAAAGCTACACTTATTCAAACCCCCCCCCCCTTTCTAAGTGTTTTTCCATCCTTCAGTAGTGATTTAAAAAAGTTACCAAAAATGGCTTCCATGTAAAAATGACGTACAAAGGACAAATTACTTGGTTTGGTTGGTTTAGGCATCCCACATGTGGTGCATATTGGCATAAGATGAGGTCTAGACCTTGAAATTTGACCTAAAAACCTGACATTAACATTTTGGTGCTAAATGGACTTTTGGTGAAAAATGAATGGGAAGCCTACTTTTACCATGCATAACTCTCTCAATTTTGAACCAATGGACTGGAAATTGGACTTTTTGGAAAGAGAAAACTTTTTCCTACAACTTTCAAGTTCGGAACTTTTTGATTTGAAGCTTGTAAATTACCTTAAAATAACCACGAAAATGAAGCCTACATACTAAATCAAATGTGCTTAAAAACTAAGATTTAGGTATTTTGCTTGCAAAAACCATAACTCTCTCAATTTGCATTCAATTATCATGATCTTTATATGGATAGAAAGGGGAGAGAAAAATGCACAACCTGAACCCTGAACCTTGAACCCTGAACCCTGAACTCTAAATCCTAATAAACCCTAAACAAAATAAACCTTAATACCTTATAAACCCTAAATCCTAATAAACCTTAAACCCTAATAAACCCTAAACCCTAATAAACCTTAAACCCTTATAAACCCAAAACCCTGATAAACATTAAACCCTAATAAACCCTAAGAATCTTTAAACCTATCTCATACCTATTGTATGGGTCAGCTAAAGATGCAGGAACATGTTTCTAAACTTCAAAATCCTAAGATGAGAGTGATTTAAGCTTAAGGAAACTTACTTGGTGTAAAAACATCATAATTCCTTGCACTTTAAGTTTTATAAACCTAGAGAATCTTAATCCTTAAGCTTAAATAAGATGAGCAATAAAGGTAGCAATAAGAGAAACTTGAGAAATGAAGAGAAATTTGAAAGATAGCTCAAAATTATATATTTGGAAATGGACATAATAGTTGAATGAAATAGGGTTATTGAGAGGTCAAATGGTCTTTATATAGCACATGGAAGAGGGTTAGTAGGGGACTTGCACTTACAAATTGCTTAATCACCAAGTTCAAAATTTTTTCACATGTGAGGTGGCTATTTTAAAAGAAGCGTTTTGGGTTCTATCCACGGCCAAAATTTTGTTTTTTGGGCTCTTTCATAAACAGAGAATTAGATCATCCAAAGATGGGCCAAAAAGAATTAGTAGATGTAGTAATTTAAAAAAGTTACCAAAAATGGCTAAAATGTAAAAATGAGGTACAAATGAAAAATTATTTTGTTTGGTTGGTTTAGGCAACCCACATGTGGTGCATATTGGCATAAGATGATGTCTAGACCTTGAAATTTGACCTAAAAACCTGACATTAACATTTTGGTGCTAAATGGACTTTTGTTGAAAAATGAATGGGAAGCCTACTTTTACCATGCATAACTCTCTCAATTTTGAACCAATGGACAGGAAATTGGACTTTTTGAAAAGGAATAACTTTTTCCTACAACTGTCATGTTCGGAACTTTTTGAATTGAAGCTTGTAAAGTACCTTAAAATAATCACGAAAATGAAGTCTACATACTAAATCAAATGTGCTTAAAAACTAAGATTTAGGTATTTTTCTTGCAAAAACCATAACTCTCTCAGTTTGTATTCAATTGTCATGATCCTTATATGGATAGAAAGGGGAGAGAAAAATGCACAACCTCTAAACCTTGAACCCTGAACCCTGAACTCTAAATCCTAATAAACCCTAAACAAAATAAACCTTAATACCTTATAAACCCTAAATCCTAATAAATCTTAAACCCTAATAAACCCTAAACCCTAATAAACCTTAAACCCTTATAAACCCTAAACCCTTATAAACCTTAAACCCTAATAAACCCTAATAAACTTTAAACCCATCTCATACCTATTGTATGGGTCAGCTAAACATGCATGAATATGTTTCTAAACTTCAAAATCCTAAGATGAGAGTGATTTAAGCTTAAGGAAACTTACTTGGTGTAAAAACATCATAATTCCTTGCACTTTGAGTTTTAGAAACCTAGAGAATCTTGATCCTTTAGCTTAAATAAGATGAGTAATAAAGGTAGCAATAAGAGAAACTTGAGAAATGAAGAGAAATTTGAAAGAGAGCTCAAAATTATAGATTTGGAAATGGAGAGAATATTTGGATGAAATAGGGTTTATGAGAGGTCAAATGGTTTTTATATAGCACATGGAAGAGGGATAGTAGGGGACTTGTACTTACATATTGCTTAATCACCAAGTTTAAAATTCTTGCAGATGTGAGGTGGCTATTTTAAAAGAAGCGTTTTGGGTTCTATCCTTGGCCAAGATTTTGTGTTTTGGGCTCATTCATAAAGAAAAAATTACATCCTCCAAAGATGGGCCAAAAAGAATGAGCAGATGTAGTGATTTAAAAAAGTTACCAAAAATGGCTTCCATGTAAAAATGACGTACAAAGGACAAATTACTTGGTTTGGTTGGTTTAGGCATCCCACATGTGGTGCATATTGGCATAAGATGAGGTCTAGACCTTGAAATTTGACCTAAAAACCTGACATTAACATTTTGGTGCTAAATGGACTTTTGGTGAAAAATGAATGGGAAGCCTACTTTTACCATGCATAACTCTCTCAATTTTGAACCAATGGACTGGAAATTGGACTTTTTGGAAAGAGAAAACTTTTTCCTACAACTTTCATGTTCGGAACTTTTTGATTTGAAGCTTGTAAATTACCTTAAAATAGCCACGAAAATGAAGCCTACATACTAAATCAAATGTGCTTAAAAACTAAGATTTAGGTATTTTGCTTGCAAAAACCATAACTCTCTCAGTTTGCATTCAATTGTCATGATCTTTATATGGATAGAAAGGGGAGAGAAAAATGCACAACCTGAACACTGAACCTTGAACCCTGAACCCTGAACTCTAAATCCTAATAAACCCTAAACAAAATAAACCTTAATACCTTATAAACCCTAAATCCTAATAAACCTTAAACCCTAATAAACCCTAAACCCTAATAAACCTTAAACCCTTATAAACCCAAAACCCTGATAAACCTTAAACCCTAATAAACCCTAAGAAACTTTAAACCTATCTCATACCTATTGTATGGGTCAGCTAAAGATCCAGGAACATGTTTCGAAACTTCAAAATCCTAAGATGAGAGTGATTTAAGCTTAAGGAAACTTACTTGGTGTAAAAACATCATAATTCCTTGCACTTTAAGTTTTATAAACCTAGAGAATCTTGATCCTTAAGCTTAAATAAGATGAGCAATAAAAATAGCAATAAGAGAAACTTGAGAAATGAAGAGAAATTTGAAAGATAGCTCAAAATTATAGATTTGGAAATGGACATAATAGTTGGATGAAATAGGGTTTATGAGAGGTCAAATGGTCTTTATATAGCACATGGAAGAGGGTTAGTAGGGGACTTGCACTTACAAATTGCTTAATCACCAAGTTCAAAAATTTTTCACATGTGAGGTGGCTATTTTAAAAGAAGCGTTTTGGGTTCTATCCACGGCCAAAATTTTGCTTTTTGGGCTCTTTCATAAACAGAGAATTAGATCATCCAAAGATGGGCCAAAAAGAATTAGTAGATGTAGTAATTTAAAAAAGTTACCAAAAATGGCTAAAATGTAAAAATGAGGTACAAATGAAAAATTATTTTGTTTGGTTGGTTTAGGCAACCCACATGTGGTGCATATTGGCATAAGATAAGGTCTAGACCTTGAAATTTGACCTAAAAACCTGACATTAACATTTTGGTGCTAAATGGCCTTTTGGTGAAAGATGAATGAAGCATACTTTTACCATGCATAACTCTCTCAATTTTGAACCAATGGATTGGAAATTGGGCGTTTTGGAAAGAGAGAACTTTTTCCTACAACTTTCATGTTCGGAACTTTTTGATTTGAAGCTTGTAAATTACCTTAAAATAGCCACGAAAATGAAGCCTGCATACTAAATCAAATGTTCTTAAAAACTAAGATTTAGGTATTTTGCTTGCAAAAACCATAACTCCTCAGTTAGCATTCAATTGTCATGATCTTTATATGGATAGAAAGGGGAGAGAAAAATGCACAATCTGAACCCTGAACCTTGAACCCTGAACTCTGAACTCTAAATCCTAATAAACCCTAAATAAAATTAACCTTAATACCTTATAAACCATAAATCCTAATAAACCTAGACCCTAATAAACCCTAAACCCTAATAAACCTTAAAACCTTATAAACCCAAAACACTGATAAACCTTAAACCCAAATAAACTTTAAACCCATCTCATACCTATTGTATGGGTCACCTAAAGATGCATGAACATGTTTCTAAACTTCAAAATCCTAAGATGAGAGTGATTTAAGCTTAAGGAAACTTCTTTGGTGTAAAAACATCATAATTCCTTGCACTTTGAGTTTTAGAAACCTAGAGAATCTTGATCCTTAAGCTTAAATAAGATGAGCAATAAAGGTAGCAATAAGAGAAATTAAGAGAAATGAAGAGAAATTGGAAAGAGAGCTCAAAATTATAGATTTGGAAATGGAGAGAATAGTTGGATGAAATAGGGTTTATGAGAGGTCAAATGGTCTTTATATAGCACATGGAAGAGGGATAGTAGGGGACTTGCACTTACAAATTGCTTAATCACCAAGTTTAAAAATTTTACACATGTGGGGTGGCTATTTTAAAAGAAGCGTTTTGGGTTCTATCCATGGCCAAATTTTTGTGTTTTGGGCTCATTCATAAAGAAATAATTACATCCTCCAAAGATGGGCCAAAAAGAATTAGTAGATGTAGTGATTTAAAAAAGTTACCAAAAATGGCTTCCAAGTAAAAATGACGTACAAAGGACAAATTACTTGGTTTGGTTGGTTTAGGCATCCCACATGTGGTGCATATTGGCATAAGATGAGGTCTAGACCTTGAAATTTGACCTAAAAACCTGACATTAACATTTTGGTGCTAAATGGACTTTTGGTGAAAAATGAATGGGAAGCCTACTTTTACCATGCATAACTCTCTCAATTTTGAACCAATGGACTGGAAATTGGACTTTTTGGAAAGAGAAAACTTTTTCCTACAACTTTCATGTTCGGAACTTTTTGATTTGAAGCTTGTAAATTACCTTAAAATAGCCACGAAAATGAAGCCTACATACTAAATCAAATGTGCTTAAAAACTAAGATTTAGGTATTTTGCTTGCAAAAACCATACCTCTCTCAGTTTGCATTCAATTGTCATGACCTTTATATGGATAGAAAGGGGAGAGAAAAATGCACAACCTGAACCCTGAACCTTGAACCCTGAACTCTGAACTCTAAATCCTAATAAACCCTAAATAAAATTAACCTTGATACCTTATAAACCCTAAATCCTAATAAACCTTAAACCCTAATAAACCCTAAACCCTAATAAACCTTAAAACCTTATAAACCCAAAACACTGATAAACCTTAAACCCAAATAAACTTTAAACCCATCTCATACCTATTGTATGGGTCACCTAAACATGCATGAATATGTTTCTAAACTTCAAAATCCTAAGATGAGAATGATTTAAGCTTAAGGAAACTTACTTGGTGTAAAAACATCATAATTCCTTGCACTTTGAGTTTTAGAAACCTAGAGAATCTTGATCCTTTAGCTTAAATAAGATGAGTAATAAAGGTAGCAACAAGAGAAACTTGAGAAATGAAGAGAAATTTGAAAGAGAGCTCAAAATTATAGATTTGGAAATGGAGAGAATATTTGGATGAAATAGGGTTTATGAGAGGTCAAATGGTTTTTATATAGCACATGGAAGAGGGATAGTAAGGGACTTGTACTTACAAATTGCTTAATCACCAAGTTTAAAATTTTTGCAGATGTGAGGTGATTATTGGCTACCGCTTCTAGCTGATTCACGGATATTTCATGCGGGACGTAAGCATCATTCAGAATTCTTAAGAGAGCATCTCTATGACCTTCTGAACACATCAGCAGTTGCAAGATAGAAATCTTTGATTGGGTCTGACCCAACTGCTCAACAACCTTGTAATCAGACTTCCTGATGATTCTCAATAATTCTTCCACATCCTTGGAAGACACAGCACTATCAGGTGCCCCATTCTGAATCGGAGAATTCTGGACATCATTCGCATGGACTTTTGTAAGTGCTTTAGGGATTCGAGCAATGCAAATGGTGCAATGCTCAAGATAGACAATGTCTTGCTTATCCCTCGTTCGGGAGCCCCAAGCAACTTCAAAGACTTGCAGATCATAACATCACGACCAGGTGCCCCAGAATAGAACTCACACCTAGTGTCATCGTCATTAAGTAGAGAACCTGTAGACATCCACACAATACGGAGCTTAACCAGTTGCAAATAAAGCAAGCATGGAAGCAAATGAGCATAAGACAAGTCTTCAAAAAGAACCCCAACTGAGCCTTATTCTCTGTCACCCCACAAAGTTGTTTCATGACTGATCTTTGAACACACAATAAGAACAAATCAAGTCTCTGAGTCTGGAGAGAATACCAAGTCTGAATAAGAAATCCTCAATCCTGAACACCTGTTATGCATGAAATGTATGAGATGCATGATATGAATGCAATGCCATGTTCATTCGATTTCCAAGGAATCCTCATGTTTTGATTTTTTTTTAGCAAATAAGATATGGAAAAGCTCGACACGAGACTTAAAGATATGATACCTTTGAAATGAAGGAACATGTATGCTAGTTATTTTTTGTACATCATTTTCTGGAAAGTAAATATGCAATGATGCAAAGTGGTGGGACTTGTTGCCGCCCACCAGGCATTCTGGACTGCCGATAACACACATAGTACAGAGCCAAAGGTTCGGCCCCCAAATGTTATACCACACGGAATGTCAATCCACGGAACCAAAGCCCATAGTCAATAACACACTGGAATAGAACACAGATTACCACTCGAACAAGAACCATAGTGTAAACTCGGTTTTTTGAGAACTGACTCCTTGCTCTTTTTTTTATTTATTTTTTTATTTTTATGCAAGAGTCACCACCGACTTTTATTTTATCCAATTATATTAGGAAAGGCATAAAAGAACAGAAAAAGGACCTTTTGACAGATTTTGGGTTTGGGGGGTTGGTTATACAAAGGGAAGGTTTTAAGCACCCTTTGTATCCATGGTTATCCATGGGCTCTTAATTGCTTAGCTCACTTTTGATTTAAAAATAGAAGAAGTAAAGATGACGGAAACATAAACAATGCGTCCAAATGGACAAAGAAAAAATAGCGGAAGCATAAATAATATGTCCAAATGGACAAAGAGAAAATAGCGGAAACATAAATAATATGTCCAAATGGACAAAGAAAAATAGCGGAAACATAAATAATATGTCCAAATGGACAAAGAAAAATAGCGGAAACATAAATAATATGTCCAAATGGACAAAGAAAAAAAATAGCGGAAACATAAATAATATGTCCTAATGGACAAAGAAAAAATAGCGGAAACATAAATAATATGTCCAAATGGACAAAGAAAAAATAGCAGAAATATAAATAATATGTCCAAATGGACAAAGAAAAAATAGCAGAAATATAAATAATATGTCCAAATGGACAAAGAAAAAATAGCAGAAATATAAATAATATGTCCAAATGGACAAAGAAAAAATAGCAGAAATATAAATAATATGTCCAAATGGACAAAGAAAAAATAGCAGAAATATAAATAATATGTCCAAATGGACAAAGAAAAAATAGCAGAAATATAAATAATATGTCCAAATGGACAAAGAAAAATGACAGAAACATAAATAATATGTCCAAATGGACAAAGAAAAAATGACTGAAACATAAATAATATGTCCAAATGGACAAAGAAAAAATGACAGAAACATAAATAATATGTCCAAATGGACAAAGAGAAAATAACATAAACATAAATATGATGAATGATAAAATAAAGTATAAAGCAAGAAATATAAAGAACAATATAATAAAATGCGGAATTTAAAGTTAATTGTTAGTATGTTAGCACGCGAATCATCTTGAAGCTAGTCAAGTATATCCACGATGTTAGTGAAGATCGATGGTGAGTGAATGTTGATCTCGGACTTAAAGTTAATGGAAATTTATCAGAAGCTTGATAGAATCATAGCGACTACACGATAAATTTCCAAAAGTCTTAAATCAACTGCATACAATCTCTGCCATATTTGATCTTTTATTCCAATTCAGGACAAAGGAAAAAGATAAGAAATAATATCAAATAATATACAAAAATAAATATAAAACAAATTAAACTTAATTCATTCTTTTTGTGATTTTTTGGAATTGATTTTAAGTTAATTAACAAGCTAATTAAACAAATAATTATACAAATAATTAAACTTAACAAAAAAAATATTATTTTATATGTCAAAAATTAGATTATAAAAAATATAAACCTAAATCTAAAAGGAAAATATTTTTGGAGTTTTTTGATTGGTTGAAAATAATTAAAAAAAGCAATATTTACATAATTACTAATTAATTAAGCAAAATAAATTAATTATGAAAAGAAATAAAATATTTTTATGTTAAAAATTAAATAAACATTTTATCAACTTAAAACTAAAATTAAAACATTTTTTTTTGAGAAATTGAAAATATGCATAAATATGGAGTTTTTAATTCATGAACTCCTAACACTACTACATATTAAAAATTACATTGTACTTACTCTATGATGTCCCAAGAGTGGAATAGAGTGATTGAAATTGATTGAAAGTGGCTATTTGAATGAGCCTTGATTTTTACAAGTTTCTTGAAACTTTTGCAAAAAATATAAACTTAAGCTATGACTTTGTGGTGATTGTTGTTGTTCTTTGTGTTCCTCCCCCTTTTTTTTCCTCTCTTGAATGAAGAAAATGAAGCTCTATTTATAGGCAAATGATTTGATCTTGAACCCTTGCAAGTTGGAATTTTCATGATTGATTTTGTGGAAAAAATATGATAATGGAATATTTTCAATGAGTGCATTTCTTAACCATGGTTAAAACACTCAAGTATTATTCTCTTCAATCTTGCAATAATATATTTAAGCATCTTGAATGGTCATTGCTTGCACCACATGAGCATCTTGGATAATATCTTTGAATTATCTCACTTTAATTAAACTTTAAATGGATAAAATTTAATTAAAATGAAATAAAAGTGTCATGAATCATGGATAGGTCGTGGATGCCCTTTAGACATATGGGAATCAAGATTGAATCACAAAAGAATTGGCCTTTTTGAAAAAGAATCAAGTTTTGGTCATTACTTGTTTTATGCATTTTCCCAAAAAAGGTCAACTTCATCAAGGCATATATCCCTCAATTTTGATCCTATGAAAGTGTTCTTGTACTTTTTGAAAAGCCCAAGATGTCCTCTACAAGCCACTTTGGAAGTGTTTTTGCATTTGGAGAAGTTAACTTGATGATATGGGCTTTGACAAAAAACTGTTTTTTGTTGACTTTGAAAATGACCTGTAATGTTTAGGCTTATATCTCTTAGGCGGAAGCATTTCTTGACCTTGGTCCCATTATCAAAGTTGTAGAGAATTGAATTTCCTTGAGAATGAGCTTTGGTTGGAATTTTTCTGATAAATTATGAGAGAGTTATGGTCGGTCAAAGTTCAGTTGACTTTTAGGTAAAAAACACTAATTTTGCAATTTTGAGTTTTGTTGATTTCTGAACTTTTCTTGATGAATTATGATCAACCATTGATCACATGATGAATCTTTTGACAAAATATGGATATTGACAAAAAATTGCATTTTTGACTGTCTGTTGACTTTTTGGTCAAACTGGTCGTCTGTTGACTGTTTGAGCTGTTGAATGTGCGTCCGAGCGAATCGAAGTTTGAAAATTTGCCTGGTGGTACTTTGAGATATATGGAGATCCATGAAATCCATTTGAGGTCTCAAAAACTCGTTCTCCTGAAAAAAAAAACAAAAAAACCTAGTTAGGGACTGTTTGTGTAGGAGACAGTTACGCGTACCTGATTTTTGTGCAGTGTTGAGTCTCTATTGATCACGTGATTATCAGAAGACTTCTAGAACAAAATCTTGGAAATTTTAAGTGCGAAAAATTGATTTGACTGATGGTACAAACACGGAGAATTGCGCTGATAGCGGGTTTGACTGGTAACTAGCTGTCCGGGTATTAACGTAACAGTTAAAGTGAAAACTTAACAGTTAAAGTCAATTTTTCCTTTTTGTTTTTTGTTGTGTTAATGGTGAAAAATTATTTACATGATTTGTTAGAAAAACACAAATATAATAAATAACTAAAATACACTGTACGCGAACAAAATTACCGTCAATAATAAGATTGAAAGGGATTTAATGCATAGAAAAATAAATATTTAACTAGCAATAAACACACATAATATTATCTTACTAGTTAAACGACGGTATAATAGATAGTGTAATACTTAATACTGACAGTACAAATATTACCTAAACAAAACGTAGCTAACAGTACGGTAAACATAAAGAACGGTACATTCTAAAAAACAGAAGATACGACAAACTTTACATATGACGATTAATAATCCATGCTATGAACAACAGAAATTAGATGATCGGAAGTGTAACCATCGCAAAGGTCCGCATTTTTCAGGACTATGCAGACAGAAGAAGGACATGATCACTGTAAAAATAGTGATGACTATAAGAAAAAGTGTATCCATCCACTTTGCCATTTTTGTCGGGGAAGAAGAGAAAATAATTACGAGATAGAAGTTTGAGAAATTTGGGAGATGAGTGAAATTTGATGTGAGAATTTATGGAAAAAATGAGGAGTATTTATAGAGTGAAAAGAGAGAGATAGAGACGTTGGGAATGGAGTGGTACCGTTTGAATAGTAGTAGGATTTGAAAAAAAGTATGATAGGTTTTTGAAAAGAAAAGAGGTATAGAATAAAGCTAGGATTTGATTTGAAAGAAAAAGATTTGAAAAGAAAGGAAGATATTTGAAAAGAAAGAAAGAGATTTTGAAAAAATAATATAGTATAAAAATAAAAATTAGTGGGAAATAAAACCAATAATAATTTAATTGTTACCAGTATAATCTGAAACCCGGACTCCGCACCTGCAAATTTTAATTCTGCACCAACTGAGTCAGCATTATTTGTCTGAAAATAAATCTGAAATAAACAGTGTATGAAGTGATAAACAGTATTTGGCGTTTATGTAAGAATAAATTTAACAGCGAACCAAAATACTGTATAAAAAATTCTAAAAATTGAGTATTCATAAAATCAGGATATTTATGAAATAAAAATCCAAGATTGTATAAAACTCCAAATTTTTAGACAGAAGTCTGTTGACTTCTCTTTGAAAAAAAAAACGCGGGCAAATTTTGGGGTATAACAATAATGATCATAACACTTAGAAAATGATGGGATCTCAGAGGTCAAAAATTGGGGTGCAACAGATGCCCCTATTTAAGTTTCTTCTATCCGGAGGTGTGAAGATTGGAAATCTTCGTTTCGACGTGATTGAAGAGACTTAAATATATATATATAAAAACACAATTTTTGAACCTGAGATGCAATGTAATGCTTATGATTATGAATGCATATGATTTCCACGAGATGGAAACAGGACACCACAGGGGAGAAATAAACAGACTCCATTGGGGAAAAGGTATAAGTCATCCAGGAATAGAATCGGACTTCACAAAAGAAAGAAACAGTCGACAGAAGCTTTCAAGAGTAAAACGTGAAAGGAACTTTGGACAGGAAATCAACAGAGACGTTCAGAAAGAAAAATCTCTGGAACCCACATCAGAAATAATTCAAGAGTAAAACATGAATGAATTTGGAAAGGAGTATAAATTGACAGAGGCATTCAAGAGTAAAAGATGATTGAACATCATCACAGGCAATCAAGACTAAAACATGATTGAATAGTATCAAAAGCAATCAAGAGTAAACCATGATTGGATAACATCATAGGCAATCAAGATTAAAACATGATTGAATAGTATCAAAAGCAATCAAGAGTAAACCATGATTGGATAACATCATAGGCAATCAAGACTAAAACATGATTGAACATCATCAAAGATAATCAAGAGTAAAACATGATTGGACAATATCAAAGGTCATCAAGAGTAAAACATGATTGAACAACATCAAGGGTAAAACATGATTGAGACACCAACCGAGAGTAAAGCACAATCAAACAACATCAAGAGTAAAACATGATTGAATATAAATAAAGATCAATCAAGAGTAAAGCGTGATTGAATAATATTAAAGGTCAATGCCAAGGAAGTTGGACTTTGATCTCAAGGTAAGATGTTGATAACAACAAGACTTGGAAAAATATAAATGAGCATAAATTTGTTTCTATGCATGATGTTGAATTTTTTCTGTGCATGATGAATGCTCAATGCAATGTAGTTATTTATGACAACTGGGATTGACTCTTTTGTGAGGCAAGATTGGAGCTTTGATTCCTCAACACGGAAATTCTACCAACTCTGCTTCGGAAGATGCTTGAATAAACTTCTTGTCACACTGATAACTGTATTAAACAAATGATCCTTTGAGAAGGACTGATAAACTATGCTTGAGGATTGCTGAAGAAGATTGCCCCTGATTGAATAATTGTTGCAAGTTAACTGATCATGGCTTCAATTGAACTATGTTAGGGATGAACTGATCACATATTCAATTCTTGAAATGAATGTTGGGAAGACTTGCCATAGTATACATCTTGAAGAGGATATTCTGATCAACAAATCTTGATTAAACATATGAACAACATGATCTTAAAGTAACGTGCCCCTGATAGGATCACTGACCAAGTTTCTCGACTGTTTGAACTTCCTAGAAGATGAGTGCTTACTTGCAAATAAAATGTTCATTCAAGAATGGTAATTTTAATGCAATGCTCAAAATATATTTTTGAAATCAAAGTCACTTTGTAAAGAAAATGGAATCACTGTTCAAAACATAAAGGTTAAAACAATCAACGTGAAAGATAAAGCAAAGATATGGTATCAACATAAATGATTGGTAAATCTCTTGGGAGTCAGCTTACGCAACCTTGTTGTAGTATGCTTTCAAAATAAACCTTGCTTCAATTAGGGCTTTTGAAGGTTGTAACGTGGTCAGGTTCACGGTTTAAAAAAACAAAAGGTATAAGGCTCAAATTTTTTTGTAACCCACCCCATCTCCGTGATGATCTTCAGTCCTAAACTCAGTTAATTCAAAATATGCATTCAGGTTCCAAGAGACTTCTGGAATTTTTTACCTGTTGTAATGATGAAAGTTCACAAGCCAAGAAAACTTAGAGATGACAGTCACTTTTTCCTTTTGATAGTCACAACATTTTGTGGTTCAAGAATTTATTGACTTATCTCTTCTTTTTTCCTTCTTTTGATATCCCTAACTTTTGCCTGAACTGTTTATTTTGAACTTACAGTCAGCGGGATGCCTTAATTTTTGCCTAAGTCATTTTTTGATTTTGACTTAGCAGGCTTTTCTTTTATTTTCTTTTTTTGATACCTTTTTTTTGAAAGATAGTGACTACCTTGCTTAATGATTATAACGAACCATCATCGAATTTTGCTCGGCGTCTCCAACATTTCTTTGATGTAAGCGGAGGAAAGCTTGTGATTAAAACACTTGTTAAAAGGTGCATTGAATGATTCTCTTAAAATAGAATGCACAACCAAATTAACTGGGAACTACCCTGCCCCGGGTTAAAATGTGGGTTATTTCGTACAGAAAGAAACACCAACTTCTAGGCTCAAAGGGGTTGACGAGGGATTAACTTCCTTATTTCTCCAGTGTTTGGGAATTGAAACAATGCCTGTACATCGTCAGCAAAGTTTTATTTGAAAGCATACATTTCAACATCCTGGGTATTTCGTTGTCATCATCCTCCCTCCAATCTTTGCATAAAACACGAATTTGATAGAGAAAGCAATTTTTTTTTTAAAAAAGCATAAACATAGACATAGTAGATGAAAATGAATTCAAACATACGATGCTCATTTCAGTAAAACTAACATTCAGAAATAAACAAAGTTTAAAAGCAAACAATACAACTGAGGAAATGCAAACAATAAGGAAACACGGCCTAGTGACTAATCAGTGACGAGGATGAGCTGTCCTGTCTTGATACACTGGCTTTAGGGAGATAATTGTCTTTGACCCATTTTCAGCCACTTTGATTCGGCAAAGGATTAGTGACAACATTGGGACCAACATTCTTAAAAGATAACAACTTTGATCTAACCAACTCTTGAACTCTGGCCTTCAAAGGGAAACATCTTTCTAAATCATGGCCCGCTGCCTCTTGATGGAAAGGACAATGAAGATCAGATCTGAAACCATCAGGGAGAGGGTTTCGAGGAGGAAGAATCAGCTTGACGGTAGACAGATAACTTTGAAGATGGAGACAGACAAGGATAAGTTTCATGGATAACCTGGATGTATGTATGCAAATGATGCAATGGTTGTTTATATTATTTTTTTGAGTTTCAAAGAACTTAAGATATTAATTTGCAAACATTCAAGCATTGGATTAAAGCATTGATCAAGTTATCGTCAAAATCAATCATCCATTTTGGTGGATTAGAGTTTTCACCCCATCAACACCCAAGATCCATTGAGTTTGATGAAACTTACGATGTTTACAAAAAAAGACCTCTGAGTTCATTGGAAATCAAAGGAAAAGATTTTTATGAATGCATGAATGCCACATATACAGAAATGGTAACACAAACATGGTGCACATAAGGTAGGTTCCAAATTTCAACGTCACGAGCATGAGGACAAAGAACCAAACATGGGATAGTACTAAGGGTTAATCACCTGCACAACATGTTCTACTGATACGTCAGAGTCCACATTCTTCTTTCGGATATTACCGGCTTGCACAACTGAACTTGTGAGCCAATAATATTCTCAAGAAAAACTCGTCTGAGTGTGGCTCTCCGCATGACAACTAATCCAAGTCTTCACCTGAATAGTTTCTGCGCCACAACCTAATAAGGCCAGGATGGGTTGGGGTTCTACGGCCAACTCAGCTTCTACAGTTCAATGAAAGCAATAATGTCTTCGCTACGAAACATGCTAAACATATATTACCAACAAGGAACCTCCACTGAGCGGAAGGATTCTCATGCCAGCTTTTTAAGGACTGAACTCCTTGTATGCCATACATGACTATACCCTCCACCTAATTCTTATGTGTACTTAATCCGGGTTAGGATTTGTCCATAATGTATCTCAAGTGACGGAACCACACATATAGCATGAAATAACAAGTATGTACAAAATAACCAAGTATAAGCAAATATTAAAGTGATCAAAAACTCTAAGGTAACCCCTCTTTTAAAAAGAAATTTTCAAATCCCCAGCAGAGTCGCCAGTTCTGTAAACTCGGTTTTTTGAGAACTGACTCCTTGCTCTTTTTTTTATTTATTTTTTTTATTTTTATGCAAGAGTCGCCACCGACTTTTATTTTATCCAATTATATTAGGAAAGGCATAAACGAACAGAAAAAGGACCTTTTGACAGATTTTGGGTTCGGGGGGTTGGTTATACAAAGAGAGGGTTTTAAGCACCCTTTGTATCCATGGTTATCCATGGGCTCTTAATTGCTTAGCTCACTTTTGATTTAAAAATAGAAGAAGTAAAGATGACGGAAACATAAACAATGCGTCCAAATGGACAAAGAAAAAATAGCGGAAGCATAAATAATATGTCCAAATGGACAAAGAGAAAATAGCGGAAACATAAATAATATCTCCAAATGGACAAAGAAAAATAGCGGAAACATAAATAATATGTCCAAATGGACAAAGAAAAATAGCGGAAACATAAATAATATGTCCAAATGGACAAAGAAAAAAAATAGCGGAAACATAAATAATATGTCCTAATGGACAAAGAAAAAATAGCGGAAACATAAATAATATGTCCAAATGGACAAAGAAAAAATAGCAGAAATATAAATAATATGTCCAAATGGACAAAGAAAAAATAGCAGAAATATAAATAATATGTCCAAATGGACAAAGAAAAAATAGCAGAAATATAAATAATATGTCCAAATGGACAAAGAAAAAATAGCAGAAATATAAATAATATGTCCAAATGGATAAAGAAAAAATGACAGAAACATAAATAATATGTCCAAATGGACAAAGAAAAAATGACTGAAACATAAATAATATGTCCAAATGGACAAAGAAAAAATGACAGAAACATAAATAATATGTCCAAATGGACAAAGAGAAAATAACATAAACATAAATATGATGAATGATAAAATAAAGTATAAAGCAAGAAATATAAAGAACAATATAATAAAATGCGGAATTTAAACTTAATTGTTAGTATGTTAGCACGCGAATCATCTTGAAGCTAGTCAAGTATATCCACGATGTTAGTGAAGATCGATGGTGAGTGAATGTTGATCTCGGACTTAAAGTTAATGGAAATTTATCAGAAGCTTGATAGAATCATAGCCACTACACGATAAATTTCCAAAAGTCTTAAATCAACTGCATACAATCTCTGCCATATTTGATCTTTTATTCCAATTCAGGACAAAGGAAAAAGATAAGAAATAATATCAAATAATATACAAAAATAAATATAAAACAAATTAAACTTAATTCATTCTTTTTGTGATTTTTTGGAATTGATTTTAAGTTAATTAACAAGCTAATTAAACAAATAATTATACAAATAATTAAACTTAACAAAAAAATATTATTTTATATGTCAAAAATTAGATTATAAAAAATATAAACCTAAATCTAAAAGGAAAATATTTTTGGAGTTTTTTGATTGGTTGAAAATAATTAAAAAAAGCTATATTTACATAATTACTAATTAATTAAGCAAAATAAATTAATTATGAAAAGAAATAAAATATTTTTATGTTAAAAATTAAATAAACATTTTATCAACTTAAAACTAAAATTAAAACATTTTTTTTTTTGAGAAATTGAAAATATGCATAAATATGGAGTTTTTAATTCATGAACTCCTAACACTACTACATATTAAAAATTACATTGTACTTACTCTATGATGTCCCAAGAGTGGAATAGAGTGATTGAAATTGATTGAAAGTGGCTATTTGAATGAGCCTTGATTTTTACAAGTTTCTTGAAACTTTTGCAAAAAATATAAACTTAAGCTATGACTTTGTGGTGATTGTTGTTGTTCTTTGTGTTCCTCCCCCTTTTTTTTCCTCTCTTGAATGAAGAAAATGAAGCTCTATTTATAGGCAAATGATTTGATCTTGAACCCTTGCAAGTTGGAATTTTCATGATTGATTTTGTGGAAAAAATATGATAATGGAATATTTTCAATGAGTGCATTTCTTAACCATGGTTAAAACACTAAAGTATTATTCTCTTCAATCTTGCAATAATATATTTAAGCATCTTGAATGGTCATTGCTTGCACCACATGAGCATCTTGGATAATATCTTTGAATTATCTCACTTTAATTAAACTTTAAATGGATAAAATTTAATTAAAATGAAATAAAAGTGTCATGAATCATGGATAGGTCGTGGATGCCCTTTAGACATATGGGAATCAAGATTGAATCACAAAAGAATTGGCCTTTTTGAAAAAGAATCAAGTTTTGGTCATTACTTGTTTTATGCATTTTCCAAAAAAGGTCAACTTCATCAAGGCATATATCCCTCAATTTTGATCCTATGAAAGTGTTCTTATACTTTTTGAAAAGCCCAAGATGTCCTCTACAAGCCACTTTGGAAGTGTTTTTGCATTTGGAGAAGTTAACTTGATGATATGGGCTTTAACAAAAAACTGTTTTTTGTTGACTTTGAAAATGACCTGTAATGTTTAGGCTTATATCTCTTAGGCGGAAGCATTTCTTGACCTTGGTCCCAACATCAAAGTTGTAGAGAATTGAATTTCCTTGAGAATGAGCTTTGGTTGGAATTTTTCTGATAAATTATGAGAGAGTTATGGTCGGTCAAAGTTCAGTTGACTTTTAGGTAAAAAACTCTAATTTTGCAATTTTGAGTTTTGTTGATTTCTGAACTTTTCTTGATGAATTATGATCAACCATTGATCACATGATGAATCTTTTGAAAAAATATGGATGTTGACAAAAAATTGCATTTTTGACTGTCTGTTGACTTTTTGGTCAAACTGGTCGTCTGTTGACTGTTCGAGCTGTTGACTGTGCGTCCGAGCGAATCGAAGTTTGAAAATTTGCCTGGTGGTACTTTGAGATATATAGAGATCCATGAAATCCATTTGAGGTCTCAAAAACTCGTTCTCCTGAAAAAAAAAACAAAAAAACCTAGTTAGGGACTGTTTGTGTAGGAGACAGTTACGCGTACCTGATTTTTGTGCAGTGTTGAGTCTCTGTTGATCACGTGATTATCAGAAGACTTCTAGAACAAAATCTTGGAAATTTTAAGTGCGAAAAATTGATTTGACTGATGGTACAAACACGGAGAATTGCGCTGATAGCGGGTTTGACTGGTAACTAGCTGTCCGGGTATTAACGTAACAGTTAAAGTGAAAACTTAACAGTTAAAGTCAATTTTTCCTTTTTGTTTTTTGTTGTGTTAATGGTGAGAAATTATTTACATGATTTGTTAGAAAAACACAAATATAATAAATAACTAAAATACACTGTACGCGAACAAAATTACCGTCAATAATAAGATTGAAAGGGATTTAATGCATAGAAAAATAAATATTTAACTAGCAATAAACACACATAATATTATCTTACTAGTTAAACGACGGTATAATAGATAGTGTAATACTTAATACTGACAGTACAAATATTACCTAAACAAAACGTAGCGAACAGTACGGTAAACATAAAGAACGGTACATTCTAAATGTCATACCCCAAAATTTGCCCGATCAAATCCGCGTCTTTTAATTCATCAAGGGCCGAAATTAAGAGTCATGGGGTTTGACATTCCTATTGTCAAACCCACCCTCTTATAAAATACCCTGAGTTAAAATGGGGGTTAGAATCAGAAAGCGCTTGAGCCCAGGCATCTGACCCATCTGTTCTATTTTCGAGATTTTTAGTCCGTTTCACAATTGATTATATGGCTTATGATTTTTTGTTGGATTATTAATCTCAATATTTGATTTAATCATTTCTGTTATTATTAACTATTTGTCATACCCCAATTTTTGACCCTAAGATCCTATATCATTCATATCCCAATCACTAATCAAGAGCTTCACTTGGAAGTTTGTTTATGGTGTTGCACTCACCTCATCAATGAGAGGGACCATCAAGCACCAATGATTGTTTATCTTTCATGCATATTATACTAACCCAAATACCAAAAATATTGCTTTGTTTCTTTGTAGGCTTTTGTTTTGTAGGTACCAAGCCAAGACATGCATTAAGCAAGGCATTTTTCACATTTTTGACTGATGAAATCGATTTCCCTACTGGGTAAATCGATTTCCCTGCAGCAATCTTCAACAAAATCACATTCTGGACAGCATGAAATCGATTTCCCTCCTGGGTAAATCGATTTCCCTAGTGTATTTTGCGCCAAATTCTCTTCTGGAACAGTGTGAAATCGATTTCACTCCTGGGGAAATCGATTTCCTTAAGGCGAAATTCAAAAAAAATAGAGAGGGAAGCTTGATTTGATTTTGGCACCTATTTTCTTTGACCATTTTTGTCATTTTACCAATTTTCCACCTCATCAAAATTAACTCATTCATTAAACCTTCTTTAACCCCATTTTACCACTTTTTACCATTTAATTGCCACTTTAATCACCAATTAAACACAAGTTAATCACCAAACACAAAAAGACCAATTTGCCACTACTCTTGCTCCAACTCTATAAATAGAGCCCTCTACTCTTTCATTTCTCAAGCTTTTGAGAGCCAAAAAACCTCTTGCAATTTCTCTCCTCATTCCTACCAAATTCACCAAAGCTCTCCATTCTTTCATAAAGTTTGTGAGTTACATCTTGAACCTCACAAACTTTGAGCTAAACCACCATCCATTTCATTTTTTTTCTTCAATTGTTTAGAGATCAAGATTTGTGTTGGTGATTCTTGAAGTAGATCCAAGTTTTGTTCAAGATTTGGTAAATTTTCTTCATCCTTTTTGTATATCATGATGTAGATCTTTGTTGCTTGTGTGTGATGCATCTTTGATGCTATATTGGTGCTATTTGATGGTGATTTGATGGAAAATTCGTGCTCCAATTGATGTTTGATCATAAGGTGTTTGTACATTTGTTCAAGTCAAGTTTTATGCCTCTAAATGCTGTTTTTGCTGATTTTTACACTGAGGAAATCGATTTCCTTAAGGCTGAAATCGATTTCCTGCTGAGCGTGACTTGTTTTTTTTGAAAACTGCACTATGGAAATTGATTTCCTGCTGGCAGAATGTGGTTTTTTGCCTTTTTTATGCTTGTTTTGGTTTCCTACTTCCTCCACTTCATTAATATCATTGGATCTAGGATGTTGATAGATTTGAAATGACATAATCCATAATATTAGATGAATGATATTAATGATAGTGTGAGTTGATTATCTTTTGTGAATTTTATTCTTCTTCCTCCATTTCATTAATATCATTGGATCTAGGATGTTGATAGGTTTGAAAGAACCAAATCCATAATATTAGATGAATGATATTAATGATAGTGTGAGTTGATTATCTTTATGAATTTTATCTTCTTCTTCTCCTTTTTTTCTTTTGATCGATGAAAGTCTTAATACTTTGAGAATTCTTATGGATTCTTAGTGAAGACTAGATCGTTACCTATTTTCTTTTCGTGCGGTATTGCTTTCGGAAGGCGATCTACATATCGTTCTTCTCGCATACATTAGCACATAAAGTTTTGACCGGCCTCGTTGTAGGGTGATTTCTACATAAATCACTTGGCGATCTGCTTAACATAGCGCAATATTTCGTGTCCCGAATCAAAAAGATCAAACATGGAAGAGAATTGTATGCGGTTGATTTAAGACTTGTGGAGGTTTTTATCGTGTAGTCGCTATGATTTTATCAAGCTTCTGATAAGCCCCATTGACTTTAAATCCGAGTACATCATTCACTCACCATAGATCTTCCTACTAACTTTGATAACATACTTGACAAGTTTCAAGATGGTTATCTTTAACATTTAACAACTAACTTTAATTTCCGCACCTTTATATTACCGCTCTTTATATTACCGCTCTTTATATTTCTCGCTTTATCGCTTTACTTTATCATTTCATCATATTTACTTTCCGTCATTTTCTCTTTGTCCACTTGGACATATGTTTATGCTTCTGTTATTTTTCTTTTGTCCACTTGGACCATACTTTATTTTTCCGCTAAAACACTAATAAATAACCAAAATCTAAAAAATACATAAGGCTATCTTTGGACTATCAGTTACTATCCCTAGCGCTTTGGAGATTCGGACTTATGGACCTAGTACCTTTGGACTCATTCTATTACTATCCTGTGATTGTTCTGTCTGTCTGGCATTGTTCTGTTGTATGTTTATGTGTGCAGGTATTTCCTTGAAAGCCCTTGATGGTTAATTCCAAGGCACTGATATAAGGATTTTACCCGAAAACAGCCGTTACTCTGCCCGATTTTCGTCAGAATCTTAATGTGCTTAATGAAAAATGGTGCTAAGACAATAAGTTCATCTGGATCCCCAAGTGTTAATGTGTTGGTACTGATAAATCCAAAGGATGGGAAAACTACCTTGGCTCTTAATGTCAAGTGTTGGCATCTTATTTGGTTAGACCGTTTCTTTCCTTAGCTTTTATTTTATGCATTAGGTTAGCCTCTTCATCTCCTCCCATTCTTAAATTTTCAAAATCTTCTCCCTTTTTCCAAAACATTCTTATGTTTGCAAACCTTTTCAAAACTTTTTCTTAAAAATATCTTTCGCCCCTAGTGGCTTTTCTTCAAAAGTTTAGACACCGTTAATTGTCGAAACGAGTGGTTATACCCCACGATTTTGAAATTGATTGATAATAACGAGATCTTTTCCGCGTGAGAGAGCTAGTGGCATACTCGTTGATTTTATCCGAGTTGGAGCCCTTCTTTCATTTGCGATGCAAAGAACTTGTTGGTTCTCATGCTCAAGATCAATGGCTGAGTATTTCTCTCTAACGACAACAAAGTGTTTATTCGTTTTAAAAAAACGTTTTTTCCCAAAAAAGCGGAACTACATTAGCTCTGACTTCTCCATTGCACCGAGGAGGTATGTAGGCCCAAGGCTTAACGCTTTGCCGAGCTTATTTTAAAAATAAAACAAACCCTTTTTTAGCACACACACACACAGATTTTCAAAAAGGTTCCTGTGGAATACCACAGATATGAGGGGTGCTTAAAACCTTCCCCTCATATAATCAACACCCGTACCTGAGATCTCTTTCTTGTTTTAAAAACAAAACTTTGGGTTTTACGTTCTTTTCCCCTTTCCTTTGAAAAAATAAAGCGCGGTGGCGATTTCAAAACGGAATATTGATTCGAGTCAATCCCATGGCTTCGATATCAGATTTTCCCCGCTACAGAAAAATGGCGACTTCACTGGGGATCCAGTTTTAAGTGTGTTAAGCCTATTTTTGTTTATCTGTGTGTTTTTATCTGTATATATTGTTATGTGCTTTGTTTGTTTATCTTCTTTTTTTCTTTTTGGTGCTCGATGGTTCCTCTGTGATGAGATAAAGTTCTAACCCGAACTTTGGTGAGTAACTTGAGATAGGAGGTGGTAAGACCAATAGTCGCATGTCAGGAGCAATCCTTACCATGAGCGTCATATGGTGGAACCCCAATCAGTGGAGGCCTCATGGAAGGTAGTAGAGGTTGTTACGAACCATCGTGATAACGCTATTACTTTCAATAGTGAGTGTCCGTAGAAGCTGAATGGCCTAGAACCCATTTAACCCATCTAAGCCTTTTTAGGATGTAGTGCAGAAACAAGGTCAAGTACCAATTTGAGCTTGTTGTCATGCGATACTACGCTCAGACGAGGTCGTTTTAGGCATATTATTGGCGCCCATGAGCAATTGTGCGTGCCGGTAATATCCGATAGAAGATTGAAAACTCTGGGAACCTTTGTAGAACCCGATCGGCAGGTACGAAATTCCTTAGATCATACCTTTTGGGATGGTTGGACCCATGGCTCCATGCTCGTGATGTCGAACCTTTGAACTATGATCTTATGTGACCTTGCGTGCTCTAGGTTGTGGTTGATGCATAAACCATGCATTCATGCATCCATGAAAACTCTTTTTCTTTTGATTTTCAAGGAACTTAGACGTCTTTCCTTGTAAACATCATAAGTTTCATCAAACTCAATGGATCTTGGGTGTTGATGGGGTGAAAACTCTAATCCACCAAAATGGATGATTGATTTTGATGATAACTTAATCGAAGCTTTAGTCCAATGTTGAGTGTTTACAAGTTAATATCTTAAGTTCCTTGAAACTCAAAAATAAAAAACAAAAAAACAAATCATCTGCATTGCATGCATCATTCTGCATTTGGTTCTGCTTTCTAAAGAAGTTTTCCAGAGCCTTATTTCCTTTCTCCTGGTATCATCAGTACAACACTCTTACTAAGAAGAAATGGAAAGCATCAAACAAGAGATTCTGGAGCTCCGTGAAGAGGTGGTTACTCTGAAGGCCGGTATAGAGCATCTGACTGCTCTGGTCGAGGCTCTAGTTGCTGCCCAAGTCAATCCTTCTATGATGTAAGAAAGGATGGCAAAGGTCTTTCTTGAAACTCTGAACTCATCCTTTCGTGAGGGGATAGTAGTCCGTACACCTGCTGACTTCCACAGAGAGGTGGATATGAAAGCGCTTCTAGAAAAGGATGTCCGAAAGGAATGTTTGTTTGAAGAAGGTAACTCAGCTGGTAGTGTGAAGAAGTTTGGTAATGACTTTTCAAAGAAGAGAATCAGGGGAGGAAACAATCATCACCAACATCAGCATGTTTCCTATGTCATTCCTGTATCCAATTCAGTTCATGCAATCCCAGATTACCAGCAGAGCACTCGTCAACAAGATTCTCCACCGAACGAGCAAAATCAACCTCAAAAGGGGAATTTTGATCCTATCCCCATGACTTACGCAGAATTGTTCCCTGCTCTAGTTCATAAGAATTTGGTTCAGACAAGGTCACCACCTCCAATTCCCGAGAAGATTCCTTGGTGGTACAATGCTAATGTCACTTGTGCTTTTCATCAGAATGCTCCTGAACATGACTTAGATAATTGTTGACCTCTAAAAAATGAAGTTCAAAGATTAATCCATGCTGGTATTTTGACTTTCCAAGATGTTGGTTATGATGTTCAAGCAAATTCTTTGCCAAAGCATGATTGAATCACTATTGATGGTAGCCTGAAGCTCGAAAGATGTTTCGTTCAGCATATGCCCATATGGAGAGAGTTTTTCTCAATTTTTAGTATTCTTATTGATTTCCATTTGTAATATTTCTTGTTTTTCAATGCATTGTTTGCATGTAGAAACTTGTTTATTTTTGAATGTTAATGCTAACACAATAATAATGTTTGTCTTGAAGTAATCCATTCGTTTCACTCATGTTTATTTGTTTTTATGCATTATGATACCAATTGCTTTTTCCAAACTCTTGCTTATGCAAAGATTGGAGGGAGGATGATGATCTGAAAACGCAAAATTTCTGGTTATATGCTCTTGAATAAAACCCTGCTGATGATGTACAGGCATTGTTTCAAATTCCCAAACACCGGAGATATAAGGAAGATAATCCCTTGTTAACCCCTTTGAGCCTTGAAGTAGGAGTTTCTTTTCTAAACAAAAAACCCTAATTTTAAACCTGGGGCAGGGTAGTCTTCAGTTAATTTGACCAAGTGTTCATATTTCAAAAAGGATTGTGCATCCAAAGGTCAAGCATGTCATATCCACATCAATGGTTGGATCATGGAAAACCACAATGGTTACTCCCCACGCATCAAAAGGCATGGAAATGTGAAACCACAATGGTTATCCTCCATACGCCAAGGAGCGAGGCAGTCACAACCCTCTCAATAAGTCAAGACAAAGTCAATATCATACGATTTGTTCAAATCAAAAGAATGAAAGAAAAAGTGAAAAAAAAAGAAAAAAAAAGCTCGCTAAGTCAAAAACTTGAAAACAAGTGACTTAGGCAAAAGTTAGAGCATCCCGCTGGACGACCAATGCAAAAGAATTAGTCCAGGCAAAAGTTAGGGAAAATAAAAAAAAAAGAGAGAAAAGTGAAAAGGGAAAAGAAAGGACTACAAAGCAAAAGTCCTCAACAATGAACAAATCTGTGTGAATACAAAAACGAAGACAAAAGGGTGACTGCTACTCCAAGAAAGCCTCATTAGGTCCTTAATGGCACAAAATCCTTTTGAGAGATGAATACTCATGTTGAGTTAACTGAACATAGGATTGGAGAACATCACGAAGTTGGGGTGGGCTAAATAAACTTTGAGCCTAAAAATCTTTTTTTCTGAAAACCGTGAACCAGGCCACGTTACAACCCTCAAAAGTCCTAATTGAAGCAGGGTTTATTTCGAAAGCATACTTAAACAAGAAAGCGTTCCTGACTCCTATCGGATATGCTGAAAACTTGTGTTGGTATCATATGCATACAAAAATCAATGTCATTCCTTAACCAGTGATTCATTCACAAGGTTTTGCGACATCTTTTTAAAAAAAACTTCAAGACTTACATAATTGTTGCATTTTCATTATCATTCTCAGAATAAACATTTTTCTGCTTGTAAACATTTGTTTGACATCCAGGAAGTTTACATCTGATCATCAGTAGAAAACTAAAACATTACCAGGGGCATGTTGTTTTCCCAGTTTAACGCTTTTGCAAGTTTGATTACCATCATGGGGCAAAGCTCGAAGACTTTGTCGAGTAAAAGAATGCGCCAAGTTTAGTCAATCAGGGGCAGTTACGTCGAGATTTGATGAATCTCTCCAAGAATCTGTTGATCTGGGGCAGATTATTCCAAAGTCTTCATGATGCCAAGGATCTCTGTGAACCTTTTTGAGGTAGTTTCCTTTCATAGACCATGTAATCTGGGGCAAGTTTTGAATCAGAAGTTACCTTGATCACCTCATTAGCTTGAAGTACAAAGGTTGTTGCCATGATCAATCCAGAGTATGTCACTCTCTACCAAGAAGTTTTGAGACAACGGTTGACTGTTGGGTTTTCTTTCTCACCTTGTGTTGAGTTTTGAACTAAAATCCCCCGCATGTTAACTTGTTTGCTTTGATGTTAACTTCTTATTTCCTCTGCAAGTTCAGAATGGAGATTTTCTCCAAAGAAATTTTCTCTGATTCCCCCTAATAGAGCTTGATGTGTTGTCCAACCTTTTTGATAAGAAGAAGATTATCTGTAAATTCCTCGCAGAAATTGACAATCCCCACTGAGTTTGTTCTTCGTGGAAGAATTTTTCTTCAGTGTTCCTCCTCAGCTCATTTGTCAGGATGGAATTAATCCCCAGTTGAGTTTATTCCTCAAGGGGCAAAGCTTTGTTTGACCGTTTCTATCCAGCTTGTTCTTGGAGTTGAACTTTGGTCTCTTACAATACTATTTTGAACCTCTCTAGGCTGGGAAACCTAGATTGAGAAGGCATTTATTTTGCACCTCTTGAGGATTATGCTTTCCTCTATAATGGAGAACTTGTTTGTGATTGATGTTCTTATCAGAGACTGAAATATTTTCCAGCAGTGTTGTTATTGCACTCCCTTGGAATTTGTGCTTGAAAGCAAGGGGCAGGTTTTGACTTTGAGCAACTTGTGTTATCCCCATCATGTTTTGGTTGACAACAAATTGAAGCCTCTTTATTTGAGCAAGTTTGTACGTCTCCACATATCAATCTTATCTTCAAAGCAAGTAATAATCTCTCAGGCTTTATGAACTTCTTGATTCCAAATGGAAGAAGCTTAGCGAATGGTAAGTCGCTTCAGTATAAGTGACAGTTTGCATCCAAGTGGAAGAAGCTTAGCAAATGGTAAGTCTCTTCAGTGTAAGTGACAGTTTGCATCCAAATGGAAGAAGCTCAGCAAATGGTAAGTCCCTTTGTCAGAAGTGACAGTTTGCATCCAGTTCCTTTTCTCAAGCCATGTCCTTGATTAAAGAAGAAGTTGATCCCTATTCTTAGCGGCAGCTTATTATTCTCAGCAGTTTATCGTCAACCATTGAGACGGTAATTCAATTCTCTTCTACCTTCAACTATTGAGTTGGTAGCTTATCGTCAACTATTGAGGCGATAATTCAACTTCCTTCTACCTTCAACTATTGAGTTGGTAGCCTATCGTCAACCATTGAGGCGGTAATTCAATTCTCTTCTACCTTCAACTATTGAGTTGGTAGCTTATCGTCAACTATTGAGGCGATAATTCAACTTCCTTCTACCTTCAACTATTGAGTTGGTAGCCTATCGTCAACCATTGAGGCGGTAATTCAATTCTCTTCTACCTTCAACTATTGAGTTGGTAGCCTATCGTCAACCATTGAGGCGGTAATTCAATTCTCTCCTACCTTCAACTATTGAGTTGGTAGCTTATCGTCAACTATTGAGGCGATAATTCAACTTCCTTCTACCTTCAACTATTGATTTGGTAGCCTATCGTCAACCATTGAGGCGGTAATTCAATTCTCTTCTACCTTCAACTATTGAGTTGGTAGTTTATCGTCAACCATTGAGGCGGTAATTCAATTATCTTCTACCTTCAACTATTGAGTTGGTAGTTTATCGTCAACCATCGAGGCGGTAATTCAATTTCCTTCTACCTTCAACTATTGAGTTGGTAGTTTATCGTCAACCATTGAGGCGGTAATTCAATTCTCTTCTACCTTCAACCATTGAGTTGGTAGTTTATCGTCAACTATTGAGGCGGTAATTCAATTCTCTTCTACCTTCAACTATTGAGTTGGTAGCCTATCGTCAACCATTGAGGCGGTAATTCAATTCTCTTCTACCTTCAACCATTGAGTTGGTAGCCTATCGTCAACTTTGAGATATATAGAGATCCATGAAATCCATTTGAGGTCTCAAAAACTCGTTCTCCTGAAAAAAAAAACAAAAAAACCTAGTTAGGAACTGTTTGTGTAGGAGACAGTTACGCGTACCTGATTTTTGTGCAGTGTTGAGTCTCTGTTGATCACGTGATTATCAGAAGACTTCTAGAACAAAATCTTGGAAATTTTAAGTGCGAAAAATTGATTTGACTGATGGTACAAACACGGAGAATTGCGCTGATAGCGGGTTTGACTGGTAACTAGCTGTCCGGGTATTAACGTAACAGTTAAAGTGAAAACTTAACAGTTAAAGTCAATTTTTCCTTTTTGTTTTTTGTTGTGTTAATGGTGAGAAATTATTTACATGATTTGTTAGAAAAACACAAATATAATAAATAACTAAAATACACTGTACGCGAACAAAATTACCGTCAATAATAAGATTGAAAGGGATTTAATGCATAGAAAAATAAATATTTAACTAGCAATAAACACACATAATATTATCTTACTAGTTAAACGACGGTATAATAGATAGTGTAATACTTAATACTAACAGTACAAATATTACCTAAACAAAACGTAGCGAACAGTACGGTAAACATAAAGAACGGTACATTCTAAATGTCATACCCCAAAATTTGCCCGATCAAATCCGCGTCTTTTAATTCATCAAGGGCCGAAATTAAGAGTCATGGGGTTTGACATTCCTATTGTCAAACCCACCCTCTTATAAAATACCCTGAGTTAAAATGGGGGTTAGAATCAGAAAGCGCTTGAGCCCAAGCATCTGACCCATCTGTTCCATTTTCGAGATTTTTAGTCCGTTTCACAATTGATTATATGGCTTATGATTTTTTGTTGGATTATTAATCTCAATATTTGATTTAATCATTTCTGTTATTATTAACTATTTGTCATACCCCAATTTTTGACCCTAAGATCCTATATCATTCATATCCCAATCACTAATCAAGAGCTTCACTTGGAAGTTTGTTTATGGTGTTGCACTCACCTCATCAATGAGAGGGACCATCAAGCACCAATGATTGTTTATCTTTCATGCATATTATACTAACCCAAATACCAAAAATATTGCTTTGTTTCTTTGTAGGCTTTTGTTTTGTAGGTACCAAGCCAAGACATGCATTAAGCAAGGCATTTTTCACATTTTTGACTGATGAAATCGATTTCCCTGCAGCAATCTTCAACAAAATCACATTCTGGACAGCATGAAATCGATTTCCCTCCTGGGTAAATCGATTTCCCTAGTGTATTTTGCGCCAAATTCTCTTCTGGAACAGTGTGAAATCGATTTCACTCCTGGGGAAATCGATTTCCTTAAGGCGAAATTCAAAAAAAATAGAGAGGGAAGCTTGATTTGATTTTGGCACCTATTTTCTTTGACCATTTTTGTCATTTTACCAATTTTCCACCTCATCAAAATTAACTCATTCATTAAACCTTCTTTAACCCCATTTTACCACTTTTTACCATTTAATTGCCACTTTAATCACCAATTAAACACAAGTTAATCACCAAACACAAAAAGACCAATTTGCCACTACTCTTGCTCCAACTCTATAAATAGAGCCCTCTACTCTTTCATTTCTCAAGCTTTTGAGAGCCAAAAAACCTCTTGCAATTTCTCTCCTCATTCCTACCAAATTCACCAAAGCTCTCCATTCTTTCATAAAGTTTGTGAGTTACATCTTGAACCTCACAAACTTTGAGCTAAACCACCATCCATTTCATTTTTTTTCTTCAATTGTTTAGAGATCAAGATTTGTGTTGGTGATTCTTGAAGTAGATCCAAGTTTTGTTCAAGATTTGGTAAATTTTCTTCATCCTTTTTGTATATCATGATGTAGATCTTTGTTGCTTGTGTGTGATGCATCTTTGATGCTATATTGGTGCTATTTGATGGTGATTTGATGGAAAATTCGTGCTCCAATTGATGTTTGATCATAAGGTGTTTGTACATTTGTTCAAGTCAAGTTTTATGCCTCTAAATGCTGTTTTTGCTGATTTTTACACTGAGGAAATCGATTTCCTTAAGGCTGAAATCGATTTCCTGCTGAGCGTGACTTGTTTTTTTTGAAAACTGCACTATGGAAATTGATTTCCTGCTGGCAGAATGTGGTTTTTTGCCTTTTTTATGCTTGTTTTGGTTTCCTACTTCCTCCACTTCATTAATATCATTGGATCTAGGATGTTGATAGATTTGAAATGACATAATCCATAATATTAGATGAATGATATTAATGATAGTGTGAGTTGATTATCTTTTGTGAATTTTATTCTTCTTCCTCCATTTCATTAATATCATTGGATCTAGGATGTTGATAGGTTTGAAAGAACCAAATCCATAATATTAGATGAATGATATTAATGATAGTGTGAGTTGATTATCTTTATGAATTTTATCTTCTTCTTCTCCTTTTTTTCTTTTGATCGATGAAAGTCTTAATACTTTGAGAATTCTTATGGATTCTTAGTGAAGACTAGATCGTTACCTATTTTCTTTTCGTGCGGTATTGCTTTCGGAAGGCGATCTACATATCGTTCTTCTCGCATACATTAGCACATAAAGTTTTGACCGGCCTCGTTGTAGGGTGATTTCTACATAAATCACTTGGCGATCTGCTTAACATAGCGCAATATTTCGTGTCCCGAATCAAAAAGATCAAACATGGAAGAGAATTGTATGCGGTTGATTTAAGACTTGTGGAGGTTTTTATCGTGTAGTCGCTATGATTTTATCAAGCTTCTGATAAGCCCCATTGACTTTAAATCCGAGTACATCATTCACTCACCATAGATCTTCCTACTAACTTTGATAACATACTTGACAAGTTTCAAGATGGTTATCTTTAACATTTAACAACTAACTTTAATTTCCGCACCTTTATATTACCGCTCTTTATATTACCGCTCTTTATATTTCTCGCTTTATCGCTTTACTTTATCATTTCATCATATTTACTTTCCGTCATTTTCTCTTTGTCCACTTGGACATATGTTTATGCTTCTGTTATTTTTCTTTTGTCCACTTGGACCATACTTTATTTTTCCGCTAAAACACTAATAAATAACCAAAATCTAAAAAATACATAAGGCTATCTTTGGACTATCAGTTACTATCCCTAGCGCTTTGGAGATTCGGACTTATGGACCTAGTACCTTTGGACTCATTCTATTACTATCCTGTGATTGTTCTGTCTGTCTGGCATTGTTCTGTTGTATGTTTATGTGTGCAGGTATTTCCTTGAAAGCCCTTGATGGTTAATTCCAAGGCACTGATATAAGGATTTTACCCGAAAACAGCCGTTACTCTGCCCGATTTTCGTCAGAATCTTAATGTGCTTAATGAAAAATGGTGCTAAGACAATAAGTTCATCTGGATCCCCAAGTGTTAATGTGTTGGTACTGATAAATCCAAAGGATGGGAAAACTACCTTGGCTCTTAATGTCAAGTGTTGGCATCTTATTTGGTTAGACCGTTTCTTTCCTTAGCTTTTATTTTATGCATTAGGTTAGCCTCTTCATCTCCTCCCATTCTTAAATTTTCAAAATCTTCTCCCTTTTTCCAAAACATTCTTATGTTTGCAAACCTTTTCAAAACTTTTTCTTAAAAATATCTTTCGCCCCTAGTGGCTTTTCTTCAAAAGTTTAGACACCGTTAATTGTCGAAACGAGTGGTTATACCCCACGATTTTGAAATTGATTGATAATAACGAGATCTTTTCCGCGTGAGAGAGCTAGTGGCATACTCGTTGATTTTATCCGAGTTGGAGCCCTTCTTTCATTTGCGATGCAAAGAACTTGTTGGTTCTCATGCTCAAGATCAATGGCTGAGTATTTCTCTCTAACGACAACAAAGTGTTTATTCGTTTTAAAAAAACGTTTTTTCCCAAAAAAGCGGAACTACATTAGCTCTGACTTCTCCATTGCACCGAGGAGGTATGTAGGCCCAAGGCTTAACGCTTTGCCGAGCTTATTTTAAAAATAAAACAAACCCTTTTTTAGCACACACACACACAGATTTTCAAAAAGGTTCCTGTGGAATACCACAGATATGAGGGGTGCTTAAAACCTTCCCCTCATATAATCAACACCCGTACCTGAGATCTCTTTCTTGTTTTAAAAACAAAACTTTGGGTTTTACGTTCTTTTCCCCTTTCCTTTGAAAAAATAAAGCGCGGTGGCGATTTCAAAACGGAATATTGATTCGAGTCAATCCCATGGCTTCGATATCAGATTTTCCCCGCTACACTATTATTATTTATAAATATTACTATTGTTAGGATTAATATTATTAAGACTATTAGTATTAATCTAAATATTAGTATTATTAGGATTTTATTATTATTATCCTCTTATTATTTCTATTAAATTAATTAGTTGGGCAATAGGCCCATTGGGTATAGAAAACCCTAACTGTAAAATTATAAATAGATAAATTTTCTAACAAATAAGGGGAGGCCAATTTCCACACTGACAATTCCTTTCTCCAGGTCTCACACGATTATTATCCCACTTTAACAAGTTTGTAAACCTTCACAAAATTATCAACACAAAAGCTTGTTTGTTTTTTCTTCCCCACGTGATATGGTGTTTGCAGTAGAATAGCTTCATAAAAAAAAAACACTTTGACAGTACCATCACCAATATCTCACCTTCAAAAGCCACGCCCATCCATCACCAATTCCCTTCAAACAAAACCGACAACCAAGACTATAACACAGTCACGCCGCCGCGAATCAAGAGCCAATCGCATACGCCACCGATCGGAACCACAGCGCCACCGGAACAACACCTTTAACTCACCGTAGAAATCACTCCCGCTTGCAACTCCACCTGCAACAGCGACGGTTCAACATCAATTCGAGTCTCCACATCGATTCGTTTCCGTGAGTCACGCACGGCTCGATTTGCAACATACGATTCACGATCTCCGTCCATGAGCGATGCCGAAAACGGACTACGCAACCACCGCACACACCCACGGCGAGTCTTGTTATTACTGTCATGGATTTGATTAAAATCCTTTGAAAATCCATGTGTCTACTGAAAACTTCATGAGGAAGATGAATTTTCACGGGGAAGAAGACAGGGTCGGATCCCTTTCTTTTTTATCTAAATTCTTTGACTTTATTTGGTTTAAAATTATGCTGGTGTCATTATTATAACAGGTTGTAATTGCAGCAGGAGTGGTAAAGATGTGTGCTGACAAGCAAAAGGACCTGGGTTCGATCCCCTCTGGTCACAATAATTTTTCTAAAATTTCTATTCGCAGATCCAGCGTTACTCATCAACGAAGGTTCATGGTGCACCCTTCTTCGTCCATCGCTAGATCATTAGCAACCCAAATCCAAGGATCCAGAGCATGTGCATCTATGGTATACCATCAAAAGCTAGCAGCACAGGATTATTATCCGGGTTTTTTTTTGTTTATTATTTTATTAGTTTTATAAAACTATTTTATTTGATTATCTATTCTAGTTTTAGAATTAAATTTAGGGTTTAATTAATTTAATAAATTAGGTTAGGATAAAATTAGGATTAGGCTAATATTAGGGTTTAGGATTTAACTCCCGATTATTTCGATTACATCGATTTAATCTGTCTAATTAGTTTTAACTACTAGAACCATAAAAAACCCTAGAAGTCGATTTGCCCATTAGGGTTCGCTCGATCCCATTGATCACTTGGCTGAAAATTTAGGATTTAATTTGTTGCTCGTTCCGACTAAACCTATTGGTCGCAATAATCAACAATCGATTAATTCAATTAATCAAATCCTAATAAAAACATCAATTTTAACTTCCCCTTTTACGAATAAATGGCGGATGAATATCTATTTCATCCCGTCTTCGAATTAGTCGACTCTCTATGTCGTACTGATCAAATATCTGAATAAAGCAATAAAATAATTTAATTAATCCTTTATTTAAATTCTCTCCTCGACCCGACTAAATCTATTAGTCGCTTTAGACGAGAGATAAAATACATAAATTAAAATACATTTTAATTTGCTGCCCGTGATGATCAATCTATCGATCTGAGCAATCAGCAATGCCTTTAATCCGTTAGCTATACTGACCAAACCTATTGGTCACCGCATCTAACGGTGCCAAATCAAATCAGGGTTGTATGCCAAACCTCAAAACATTTTTCCACACTCAAATCAATTTCAAAACTGCGAATAGGCCATTCAAAAAGCCTTTAAACAATTTCAAACCACAAAATTCAATCCTAAGGCGTACAACCCTGTGCCCGAACTACGTTGACTCTGATCCTCCATAAGGAGGTACGTAGGCACTTGGATAACCAAGGCGAGTCCCCCACCCTAAATCTCAATTTTCCCCCTATTCACTTCCTTAGCTATAAAACCTAAGTATTTTAGCCATAAATTGTTACCTTAGATTCAAAGCCATAGGAAAGGGTTGAGGGTGCCTAACACCTTCCCTCGACCTGATTATAATAACTTACCCCGAATCTCTAAACTGCGTAGGGTTTCCTATTCGCCCTTCAGAATAGGTGGCGACTCTCTAAGCTATAAATTTTTAGGCAGGTTGCTACAGCTGGCGACTCTGCTGGGGATAGTGATAACAAAATTGTAAATTATTATGCTCCTATAGGTTTGGCAGGGTTTAGGATTTTTGGCAAACTTTTTTAGGTTTTGGCGAACTTTTTAGGATTTGGCTAATTCGCCAAGATTAGGGTTTGGATTAGGATTTAGGTTTTCATTTTTTTTATTTAAATATTTAATTTTTTTAATTATTTATTTATTTACAATTCCTGTTCACAATCATTATTTACAACAATTTAAATGAATATTTGTCTACGTTAATATTTATTGTTGTACGGCGTTTTTGGAGCTACAAATGGTGGATTTGGGGATCAGGTTCTTATAAATATTTAAATTTTATTTTATTTATTTATTTACGGTTTTTATTTACAGTAATTATTTATAGTAATTTAAATAAATGTTTATTTAAATGATTATTTGTTTTACTGTAAATTTTGGGGATATATAAATTGTTGTTAAACTTAAGCGTGGGAATTATAATAATGACCAGAGGGGAATTACATCGCCTACGAGTCTTATTATAACTCCACTCAGAGTGGGTTGAATATCCGGAAAGGTCTGATACGAGGCTTGACCTTGTTGAGGGCTGGACTTGGTATTTGGCTGATCTCTCTGGGAACCTACCCCTAAAACTCGAACCTCATGGATAAAATGAGTTGTTCTAAAATCCAAAGAGACAAAAAGTCTCAGCGGCTACGAACGACCCCATGAGACCTTCTAGAACATACCAATGGGATGGGTAGGCACCCTATGCCGTTACGTCGAACCTATGAACCTAGGGCTTATGTGCCTACATGCTTATTATATATGTGCAATTTATATACTGCGAATGCCTTGCATTTTTATTTTTGCAGGTACTCCTACGCGTTCCCTGGCCTGCAGGGACCCCATTTCTAAGACCATGTCCTTACCACGAAGGGCATCTACATTTATGCACGTTGATTGGCCTCCCGATGGCCATGAGACTTAGTGACTATCATGAACAGTCACTCCGCGCCCGCATCTACGCACTCCCTAACCTGTGGGGAGTTTCCTTTCATATCTTTGTACTCTTACAACTGTGTGTCCTTCCCACGAAGGACATCTTCGTTTACACACGTCGATTGGCCTCTCGATGGCCATGCGATTCAGTGACTGCCTTGAACGGTCACCCCGTGCTTACTTCTATGTACTCCCTAGCCTGTAGGGATTTTTCTTTTACGTCCATGTGTTTTTACAACGACGTGTCCTTCCCATGAAGGACGTCCTCATTAATGCACGTTGATTGGCCTCGCGATGGCCATGAGAGCTGGTAACTGTCTTGAACGGTCAACCCGTGTTTGCTCCCGCACCCTCTAGCTTGTAGGGTCTTGGATTGCCATCTATACATCTTCAATCCCTAGACTGTAGGGATTTCTCTTCGTTCAATATCGTCCTTAGATAGGTTGCGTTCCGCATAGAGAACCTTCCCACGAGGGACAACTTCATTGGTACACGTCTATCGGCCTCTCGATGGCCATGAGACTTGGCGACTGTCTTGAACGGCCACCAACCGCTACCTTCTACATACTCCCGAATCTAAGGGATTTCCATTGGCGTGTCATAGCATCTATCTTGCAAGTATTTCACGAGGGTATAATTTTCGCCTCTAAGGCTATCCCTAGGATTACACGTCACACGTCTGCATTGCATACACGGAGTTACAATGCAAGGAGTCTCGCATACCCATGCATTCGCATTTTCATGCATTCATACATTTACATTCGCATCTTCGCCCGCATCCACACTTTCCGTGCTAGCCGATTTCCCGAGACTCATGGAGAAAAATCAAAGGATCATAGACTATGGAGAAAGGAGGATAAATTGTTGAGAATGACCTTAGTCTTACTAAGAAAAAGAGGATGTCTTTCACCATGCCAGCCGCATGTCCATGCCTTGTCATAACAGGATTGAAAATACAACAGAGGTTATCATCGAGCAAGGATTAGTTCAACAAAGAGTTCCCTCATAGATACACTCAAGATGTATCTAGTCATAAAGGGGTTCATCTTAGAACATATCAAACTTTCAAGGACACTCTACGATAACCTGGGGGCAAGGATTAGTCCAACTGGGGCAAAATCCTAAACAAAGATGCATAACTAGGATGGAGGGAAGGCGACGTGTGTTAACTCCACACCAAGGGGAAAAAGGGTCATAGGCTATCTATCAATCTACAAATTCTGAAGGTTACGAATGGTGTGATACTATCCTTATGAAAAGCAAAAGAGGTTCAGTCAAAGGAAACTCATGAAGTTCCGATACGGCGAAAACCCACCGCTAGCAATTCATTCCCGACAGGTTTGGCGTGCCCAAGGAAAGCCCGAGGTTGCCCTCGCTTCTACAAGTCTAAAGAGCTAAGGAGTAAAACAAGATCAATGGACCTACAAAGGAGATTGTCCCTAGGATCAATAGGTGTTTACCATGCTTAGAATTTCAACCCCTACGATTGCTAAGTGTAACTCAAGATAAAAGTTGTACCTTCGGATTAGCAATTCTAATGGGATGACTATACAGGTTTTGGAATCGATCCACTCGCACGCTTCTATTTTATTTTCAATTTCAGGGCTATTAACAAACTTAAGGGAGAATGAAGAATACAAATAACTAAGTCCAGCTAAACATATGCTTTCAAGGTAAGACCGAGCCGAGGATGTGCAGGCATTGCTTCAATTCTTAAACAGTGGAGATATAAGGATGTTAATCCCTCGTCACCCCCTCGAGCCAGGAGTTGGAGTTTGTTTCTACTTTTTCAAAAAACCTTGATTTCAACCAGGGGCAGGGTAGATTTCAATTAATTCAATGGTGTGTTTTGGTTGTCAAGAGAATCAGCCAATTCAAGCATAAGATTCAAGCATAAGGTTCAAGCATATCTTATTCCTCGCATTCATCCAAGATTGAGGAAGCCATGGAGATAACATCCACAACATCTTCTTCCTCAACACATCATTCAAGATCGAGGAAGTATAGAAGCTGAAGATTACAAATCAAAATCAGCATGGCGGTCACAACATTCAACATCCAAGAATCAATATCTCAAAAGAAAAAAAAGGAGGAAAGCGCCCGCTAAGTCGAAATGTAAAATTCCATGAAAGAAAATAAAATGACTTAGGCAAAAATTAGGGCATCCCGATGGATCAAACTCAAAGGAATTGGTTCATGCAAAAATAAGGGATAAAAACAAAACAAAGGTGAAATACAAAGGATAATCCTGTGACTGCTAATTCATCGAAGCTTCACATCAATGCTTGGATCTTTACAATATTTTCATCAATGCTTGGATCTCTACTAAGGCTTCTGCTCAACATCAAAGCTAAAATGATTCTCTTGCAAACAAAGCACATCCATTGGATTAAGCGAACTTTTAGGATTCGGAGAACATCAAGGAGAAAGGGGTGGGGTAAATAAACTTTGAGCCTTATATCCATTGTTTCTTAAAACTGTGAACCAGGCCAAGTTACAACATTCAAAAGTCCTAATTGAGGCAAGGTTAACCATGAAAGCATATTAAGCAGGATTTGTTATACTGACTCCTAAAAGTTTGTTAAAACTACTTCTAATCACTACGCATCTTCAAGCATTCACTTACAATCATCCTGTCCTAATTCATAACGGACTTCGATTTCAAAACTTGCATACGCATCACATTGGAGTTACTTCTCAAAAGGTACAACGTCATCTGCGAGTATACACTTAGCATCGAGGAGATCTCGAAATGGGTTAATCAAAGGTGATCCTTCCTAATAAAGACTCTGGAATAGGGATAACCACATCTAGGGGGTTCTCCTAAACAGGGGCAAAAATTTCAAGGATCACAGGGGCATGCAATCAAACATCCTATTAACTAGGGGCATTCTTCCTAAGGTTCAATCGACTTGGGGCACATCTCGAAACAATCTCAATCAGGGGCATGTCAAACATGGGAGAAACTTTAAAGGATAGAACACTATGGATAGTCCTCCATACCCTGGAGATCAAGGGCATACCCTTCAATCTAAACGTCAAAGCATATGATGAGGTTATTTCCCGGGGCACTTCCTTCATAGTTTAGAGATCATAGGCACCTTTTTTCCACTAAACATTGGGGCATGGGATATCAAATCCATAAGGTGTGGAGAACCACAAAGGTTAAAGGTGTGGAGAACCTCGAAAAGGTTAAAGGTGTGAATTGCAAAAAGTGAAAGGCATGGAGAACCTCAAAAGGTTAAAGGCGTGGAGTAATTCAAAAGCCAAATTGGGGCAAGGCACACAGCATAAGGCATTCTCACGCTTCACAACATCGAACAAATATTTCTCCTAACTACGATCTTCAAAAACAGGTATCGGGGAATCGCGCTAGCATCACACCCCACCTTATCAAACAAACCTGCAACTCCAGCGAGCTATATACGCTTTGGTTATCAACAACCTATCATCGGAGTATCATGCGAATACATATAAATCATGCATTGCATACACTGGTCGATACATTACACCACACCTTTCTAGGCAGTCTTCTTTAAGACAAATCCTACGATCCTTTCTAGGAACCTTTTCGAGTAGTCTTTTCTAAGACAATCATCGTCGTTTCCAAGAACCTTTTTAGGAAGTCTTCTTTAAGACATTCTAAGAACTTTTCTAAATAGTCTTCTTTAAGACATTGCCTTTCCAAGAACCTTTTTAGGTAGTCCTTTTTAAGACATTCCATTTGCTAAGAACCATCTTCAGGTAGTCTTCTTTAAGACATTCTACAAACCTTTTTAGGTAGTTTTCTTTAAGACATTTCGTTTCCAAGAACCTTTTTTAGGTGGTCTTTTCCAGGACATTCATTATCCTTTCCAAGAGCCTTTCCAGGTGAGTCTTGTGTAAGACGTATCTCATCCTCTCCGAGAGCCTTTCTAGGTCAGTCTTGTTTAAGACATATCTAAGTTAACCTTATAGTCTTGTTTAAAGGCATATTGTACCTTTCTAGGTTAGTCTTGTGTAAGACATATCCTAACTTCTCTAGATAGTCTTGTTTAAGACGTATCATACCCTTTCTAGGAAGTCTTGTTTAAGACGTGTCATAGTCTGTCTAGGTAATCTTGTTTAAGACGTTTTCATATCCTTTCCGGGAACCTCTTTAGGTTAATCTTGTTTAAAACATTCCATATCCTTTCTAAAAGCCTCCCCAGGCGAATCTTGTTTAAGGCATCTCAACCTATCTAGGTCAGTCTCGTTTAAGGCATATCATGCCTTTCTAGGTAGCCTTCAAATCCTATTTCAAACTAAATCGTAACCCTCGCGTTACGTCTTATCACGGCAGTGATAACGGCAATTTCAAACTAAATCGTAACCCTCGTGTTACGTCTTATCACGGCAGTGATAACGGCAATTTCAAACTAAATCGTAACCCTCGCGTTACGTCTTATCACGGCAGTGATAATGGCAATTTCAAACTAAATCGTAACCCTCGCGTTACGTCTTATCACGGCAGTGATAATGGCAATTTCAAACTAAATCGTAACCCTCGCGTTACGTCTTATCACGGCAGTGATAATGGCAATTTCAAACTAAATCGTAACCCTCGCGTTACGTCTTATCACGGAAGTGATAATGGCAATTTCAAACTAAATCGTGACCCCCGCGTTACGTCTTATCACGGCAGTGATAATGGCAATTTCAAACCAAATCGTAACCCTCGCGTTACGTCTTATCATGTTAGTCCCTTGGCAGTGATAATGGCACCTTCAACTTCAATCCAAATCGTAACCACCGCGTTACGTCTTATCACGTCAGTGATATGGCGCCAAGTTCTTTGTTTCAATTCAAAATCATCACTTATTGCGTTAGTCCCCGAGCAGCAATAAGTTATGTAATATCACGTTAGTCCCCTGGCAGTGATATAAAGCTATGTCTCCTTGCAAATAGGGATTTATTTTCCCTATTTCTCAATTAGTTCTTCAATTGGGTTTATCACGTTAGTCCCTCGGCAGTGATCTTCTTCAAAATTTCATCAACAACAAACAAGGTTTTATTTTTCTCTTCCAAAGCTTCTAACATACTTCAACTAACACAACTAACAATCATGCATCATTCAATTAACATACCTCATTCATACATAGTGCGTATACATACATCACTCTCATTTATTTTGAGAAGCTCATTGCATCATACATCACATGCATCACGACATTGCATAAATTTCAGGTTGCCTTTTTAGGTCGTGCTACAATCAAAGCAAGTGGTTCCTTTTGAAAGCATCTGCTTCAAATCCTGAGAAATGGTATTTACCTTGGGTGGCATCTTTAAGCCCACCCCCCACGGAGCTTTTTCTGAAAAATGCAAATTTTAGAGCATTTCAGTGTCCAATCATCTTCTACCTTTAGATCACGATAGGCAGACGTGCCTATCCGACTCTTCAGGTTTAAGAAGATTGAACAGGGGAAGCTGTCATACCCCAAAATTTGCCCGATCAAATCCGCGTCTTTTAATTCATCAAGGGCCGAAATTAAGAGTCATGGGGTTTGACATTCCTATTGTCAAACCCACCCTCTTATAAAATACCCTGAGTTAAAATGGGGGTTAGAATCAGAAAGCGCTTGAGCCCAGGCATCTGACCCATCTGTTCCATTTTCGAGATTTTTAGTCTGTTTCACAATTGATTATATGGCTTATGATTTTTTGTTGGATTATTAATCTCAATATTTGATTTAATCATTTCTGTTATTATTAACTATTATTATTTATAAATATTACTATTGTTAGGATTAATATTATTAAGACTATTAGTATTAATCTAAATATTAGTATTATTAGGATTTTATTATTATTATCCTCTTATTATTTCTATTAAATTAATTAGTTGGGCAATAGGCCCATTGGGTATAGAAAACCCTAACTGTAAAATTATAAATAGATAAATTTTCTAACAAATAAGGGGAGGCCAATTTCCACACTGACAATTCCTTTCTCCAGGTCTCACACGATTATTATCCCACTTTAACAAGTTTGTAAACCTTCACAAAATTATCAACACAAAAGCTTGTTTGTTTTTTCTTCCCCACGTGATATGGTGTTTGCAGTAGAATAGCTTCATAAAAAAAAACACTTTGACAGTACCATCACCAATATCTCACCTTCAAAAGCCACGCCCATCCATCACCAATTCCCTTCAAACAAAACCGACAACCAAGACTATAACACAGTCACGCCGCCGCGAATCAAGAGCCAATCGCATACGCCACCGATCGGAACCACAGCGCCACCGGAACAACACCTTTAACTCACCGTAGAAATCACTCCCGCTTGCAACTCCACCTGCAACAGCGACGGTTCAACATCAATTCGAGTCTCCACATCGATTCGTTTCCGTGAGTCACGCACGGCTCGATTTGCAACATACGATTCACGATCTCCGTCCATGAGCGATGCCGAAAACGGACTACGCAACCACCGCACACACCCACGGCGAGTCTTGTTATTACTGTCATGGATTTGATTAAAATCCTTTGAAAATCCATGTGTCTACTGAAAACTTCATGAGGAAGATGAATTTTCACGGGGAAGAAGACAGGGCCGGATCCCTTTCTTTTTTATCTAAATTCTTTGACTTTATTTGGTTTAAAATTATGCTGGTGTCATTATTATAACAGGTTGTAATTGCAGCAGGAGTGGTAAAGACGTGTGCTGACAAGCAAAAGGACCTGGGTTCGATCCCCTCTGGTCACAATAATTTTTCTAAAATGTCTATTCGCAGATCCAGCGTTACTCATCAACGAAGGTTCATGGTGCACCCTTCTTCGTCCATCGCTAGATCATTAGCAACCCAAATCCAAGGATCCAGAGCATGTGCATCTATGGTATACCATCAAAAGCCAGCAGCACAGGATTATTATCCATGTTTTTTTTGTTTATTATTTTATTAGTTTTATAAAACTATTTTATTTGATTATCTATTCTAGTTTTAGAATTAAATTTAGGGTTTAATTAATTTAATAAATTAGGTTAGGATAAAATTAGGATTAGGCTAATATTAGGGTTTGGGATTTAACTCTCGATTATTTCGATTACATCGATTTAATCTGTCTAATTAGTTTTAACTACTAGAACCATAAAAAACCCTAGAAGTCGATTTGCCCATTAGGGTTCGCTCGATCCCATTGATCACTTGGCTGAAAATTTAGGATTTAATTTGTTGCTCGTTCCGACTAAACCTATTGGTCGCAATAATCAACAATCGATTAATTCAATTAATCAAATCCTAATAAAAACATCAATTTTAACTTCCCCTTTTACGAATAAATGGCGGATGAATATCTATTTCATCCCGTCTTCGAATTAGTCGACTCTCTATGTCGTACTGATCAAATATCTGAATAAAGCAATAAAATAATTTAATTAATCCTTTATTTAAATTCTCTCCTCGACCCGACTAAATCTATTAGTCGCTTTAGACGAGAGATAAAATACATAAATTAAAATACATTTTAATTTGCTGCCCGTGATGATCAATCTATCGATCTGAGCAATCAGCAATGCCTTTAATCCGTTAGCTATACTGACCAAACCTATTGGTCACCGCATCTAACGGTGCCAAATCAAATCAGGGTTGTATGCCAAACCTCAAAACATTTTTCCACACTCAAATCAATTTCAAAACTGCGAATAGGCCATTCAAAAAGCCTTTAAACAATTCAAACCACAAAATTCAATCCTAAGGCGTACAACCCTGTGCCCGAACTATGTTGACTCTGATCCTCCATAAGGAGGTACGTAGGCACTTGGATAACCAAGGCGAGTCCCCCACCCTAAATCTCAATTTTTCCCCTATTCACTTCCTTAGCTATAAAACCTAAGTATTTTAGCCATAAACTGTTACCTTAGATTCAAAGCCATAGGAAAGGGTTGAGGGTGCCTAACACCTTCCCTCGACCTGATTATAATAACTTACCCCGAATCTCTAAACTGCGTAGGGTTTCCTATTCGCCCTTCAGAATAGGTGGCGACTCTCTAAGCTATAAATTTTTAGGCAGGTTGCTACACTAGAAAACAGAAGATACGACAAAGTTTACATATGACGATTAATAATCCATGCTATGAACAACAGAAAATAGATGATCGGAAGTGTAACCATCGCAGGTCCGCATTTTTCAGGACTATGCAGACAGAAGAAGGACATGATCACCGTAAAAATAGTGATGACTATAAGAAAAAGTGTATCCATCCACTTTGCCATTTTTGCCAGGGAAGAAGAGAAAATAATTATGAGATAGAAGTTTGAGAAATTTGGGAGATGAGTGAAATTTGATGTGAGAATTTATGGAAAAAATGAGGAGTATTTATAGAGTGAAAAGAGAGAGAGATAGAGACGTTGGGAATGGAGTGGTACCGTTTGAATAGTAGTAGGATTTGAAAAAAAGTATGGTAGGTTTTTGAAAAGAAAAGAGGTATAGAATAAAGCTAGGATTTGATTTGAAAGAAAAAGATTTGAAAAGAAAGGAAGATATTTGAAAAGAAAGAAAGAGATTTTGAAAAAATAATATAGTATAAAAATAAAAATTACTGGGAAATAAAACCAATAATAATTTAATTGTTACCAGTATAATCTGAAACCCGGACTCCGCGCCTGCAAATTTTAATTCTGCACCAACTGAGTCAGCATTATTTGTCTGAAAATAAATCTGAAATAAACAGTGTATGAAGTGATAAACAGTATTTGGCGTTTATGTAAGAATAAATTTAACAGCAAACCAAAATACTGTATAAAAAATTCTAAAAATTGAGTATTCATAAAATCAGGATATTTATGAAATAAAAATCCAAGATTGTATAAAACTCCAAATTTTTAGACAGAAGTCTGTTGACTTCTCTTTGGAAAAAAAAACGCGGGCAAATTTTGGGGTATAACAATAATGATCATAACACTTAGAAAATGATGGGATCTCAAAGGTCAAAAATTGGGGTGCAACACATAGTATCCCACGAACAAGGACCACAGTACACTCGAACGAGAACAGCTGTAACCCACGAACAAGAACAGCGGTAACCCACGAACAAGAACAGCGGTAACCCACGAACGAGAACAGCAGTAACCCACGAACAAGAACAGCGGTAACCCACGAACGAGAACAGCGGTCACCAACAATGTACCTGTTATATAATCATTGATTCCCGCCCCACTCACGGGTAAAATCTAGGCCAAGGTAAGGTCATGAAACGCAGTATACGGTCCGCCCGAAGGTAAGCATCATCACAGCGCAGATGCGGGTGACGATAATACCTCCGTTGGAAACCACTACTCTGCTCGTGGTCACATAATCCATCCCGAGACGTACACCTCGAGACAAACCATGCTCCCACTCTATCCTAGGGTTCCTATGGTTCACACATAGCCTGGGTATTGGGCCTTTTACCTCTTGAAACACCCACCCAACAGACAGAGATCCAGCCAGTCCATGTCATACCCTAATTTTTGACCCCCCTGAGATGACATACCTTCAGGATTTTTCATCAGGTCAAGACAAGTACCCAGAGCAGTCATTTCTCCATCTGGTACCTAATCGAGGATGCTCAAAGACAAGAAAGCTCAGGCAAAGGATCAATCAATACAAGGATTAGTCCCTAATACAATCATGAGGCTCAAAGACTTCACTTTTCTCATCTATGATTGATTAGACATCCAGTCATATGAGTACAGGTTTACTCAGGTCGCCAGACTAGGGTTCTGAGCCTATCAAGGACTGAAATCAGGGATCACATTTGGGAAACCCTAAAAAACCTCAGAGGGTCATTCAAAGACATCAATCATCTTCAAATAACTCATATTACAAGGTCTACTGGACATCACACTTCAATTCAAAGTCTACAGTCATTACTTTCACATGGTCGACAAATTAGGGTTTTGACCTAATTCACCAAGATAGTTGACTTCTGAATCAGGGCATGAATCCAAAACTCAAGACATGATTCAAGGATCTCTACTACCTCCATATAATCCATTTATATCATCCATTTGTGGAGAAGATCTTATTTCTACACAAAAGCCCAAAAATTCACTTTGTCAGGAAAAAGTCAACTGTGAAGGATCATCATTGACTTTTAAGGTTTTTGGTCAAAAAATGACTTTCAAAGATCAATATCATCAATATATGGATGTCAAAGTCATTTGGCCAAAGAAATTCATCAAGGAGCGAAAAGTCGGGAATTAGGGTTTTTTGAAGGCATGGTGAGATCTCAAAATTTCACCTACACAACTCAAAAAACTCCCAACATGAAAGTTGTAGATCTTGCAAAATAAAACAACATCTTACAAAGGAACTTTTTTCAAAAGATCAACCATTTATGAAGTTTTGGAAATTTTGAAGTTTAGGTCATAAACACTTAGAAATTTTTCTAAGTGTTTTAACCTAGTTTTCATCCAACTTTAGGCTCATTTTTCACAAATTTCCTAAATGATTCTGAAGAAGACATAAACTAATGATTTGAAGTAGATGTTTAGGGCTTTCCAAATTGTGTTCAACCTTCTCCAAATTCAATTTGAGCTAAGAGTTATGCTTGTTCAAAGTTGGCCTCATGAAGTGAAATTATAGGTCATGCATCATTTTGGAACTTTGAAGTTTTGTGCACATGACCTCAAATACAGATGCTACATGACCCATAATACATCTGCAAACATGCCATGCATTCATTTTCACCATGCCATGATAATTGAAGAAGATTCCTAAAACAAGAACATGTGATTATGTAATGATTACATTTGAGAATTTATGGCAAATTGATGAATCACCCAAGGAATCTTCTCACCAACCAATTAGAGCTCACTTTGCATCTGAATTGTCCCCTAAGATCAGATAGAATCAATGGATAGGGGAGGTGGCTCGAAAATGCAATGATCACATTTGGATATTCTTTGAAATTTCTTCATGGCTAAGAAACCAAACTTACTTCACTAAGCAAGCTCACTCTCCCAATCAGTACTGAGACATTTGCCTATAAATAGAGGCCTCATTCTCATTCAAAAAACACACCAAAGCAACCATATTCCTTGCTTTCTCTTTCTCTCCTCTTGTTCATTGTTTTTCAAAGTTCTTTGGCAAGAAGAATCGATTTCTTCAAACCAAAGCTTATCTTTGGGAAGTGAGCATTCTAACATCTCAAGGGAGGTCATTTGAGGTGATCCAAGCACCTGGATCACTTCTGTAGGTGGAGGAACACCATTGTTGCTCTCACTTTGGAGCACTTGCAGTTGGAGGTCCATGGAGTGATTCAGAAGGTTTCAAGGCAAGCCAATCATCCAGACACACTCCTCAGGTCATAGTGAAGCTAACCAGATGACTGCAGCTCATCTGTAACTCAGGATTCAACAACCTCCATGTCCACTTGAAGCTCAAATCGAGGGAGGTCCATAGAACAATTCAGAAGGATTCAGGCTACAATAAGCATCCAGTTAGCATCATTGAGTCTCAGGGAAGCTATTGAGATCATTCATTCAAGCCCAGGTGCTCTCAATCATCCTCACGACCTCCATTTTCAGAGGTAAGTTTCTGAACTTCACCTCTCTAATTTAAGTACTCTTTGTGAAATAGCTCGATTCTATCTTGTTCAGCATCATCAGAGGATTGAAAACCCTCTATCATCATCCATTTATCTTTCAGTATAGTCATTTAATTTGATTTTGAAATTTTAGGGTTCTTCACGATTTCTGGTAAATTAGTTAGATGTAGTTAATATAAATTCATGTTAGTTACATATTTGAAATCGTGAGAGAATTTAGAGCAAGTTTGGTCTTTACATCTTTGCAAATGGTTGAGAATTGAGAGAGTTCAGAAATTCAAAAATCCAAAAGCTAGAGGTTGAAGACAACAATGGTGGTGGCGCGCAAAATTCAAATCCAGGGCTAAAGTTTATTTTATTTTGAATGGTAGTTGTTTCATAAACGACTAAATCGTTATAGCCCAGTGGTAAAGAGTGTTTGTGTGTTGCGCGTGCCCAAGGTCTGGGGTTCGAATCCCCCTCGCCCCAGACCTTTTGATTTTATTTCTTTTTTCTCCTCTATGCATTAGACAACATACATATTGCAATGGTTTCCCTTCTATAACACCATGCGCGCGTTGGCTGATTGGTGTGTGTTTTGATTGTTGGCTTCAAGGGCGTGGGTTCAAACCATGGTGAGGCCAAAACATTATTTTTTATCACTTTTCCTCTTCATTTTCTTCACAACTTTAACCAATTATTTAACTTATCAAATTAATTCATTTTGACTTCATTTTTTAAACACTTGTTGATTAATATATATATTTTATAAATAATCAAAAAAATCATAAAAATATTATTTATTTCATGTATTTTAATTAGGTTTAAAATAGTATGTTTTAAATGTTTTCTTAAATACTTTAAAATATATATATTCATTTTGTTTTAACCTAATTACTTTGTGAATAATGTTATGATAAAAACCCTATTTATTTAGGTCTTAATTAGGTATAGATTTCATCTTTGCCTTAATTAAGTTGACTTTTGTCAATCTACAAAATTGTTTTCAATCTCTGATTAAACAGATGATTAAGGTTTTCAAACAACAAAACCTTATATCATTTCAATCTTTTCTTCAACTATTTTCATAAACAGTAAATCATTTTTAAGTGGGCCTCTAATAGAGTGTAAGTCCCAAAAACCTTCTCTTCTTAGCTTGTTTTCAAAACTGTATTTTCAAAATCTTCTTTCTGTTTTCAAAAACATTCTTCTGGTATTTGAAGGGCATTATTCCCGGTGAAACTCTTCAGATACCTATGTGACCTTTGTCCATCTTCACTTCTTCTGTTTTTCAAAAACCATTAACTGTTTATCATATACATTCAACTGTTATCAACAAAAACAACAAAAATTACTGTTGAGGCTCTGTACATACTTCTTCAATGGCCTCCACTCCATCCAGGTTAGGCTTTACAAGCTTTCAATTTACAGTCTTTATTTAAATTACTGTCAAATATAAACTGTGCATATATTAGTTTAGAACTACGTTTGAGTATAAACCTTAGGACAGTTAAACTATATATATATTATAGGAATATGACCTAGGATTGAGAATGTCTTCCCGGTGAAGGCTCTTTCCTAATTAGAGATCTGTAGTTCAAACCCCCAAGATGAATTATTCCCGGTGAAACATCTTGGCAAAAACCTTAGAATCCAAAAGTAATAGGACACATCCACCCAAAGAGGAATTATTCCCGGTGAAACCTCTTACCCATTTGCTTAGAGCCAAAATAAGTTCAAAACTACATAAGCTTTCTCTTGTGCTATAACAAGGACCCTCGATTAGCCTCCTCTTGGGCTTTGTACAAGGACCCACAGGCTTCTTAAAAGCATTTCCAGCTTCCTCTTGAGCTTGTATACAAGGACCCATCAGGTTTCTTATAAACATAGGAACAGGTCTTTAGTCACCTTTTAGCCTACCCTGGTGAGTTTCTTCCAATTTAAACCAGACTTAAAACAAGCTAAGTTTGTCTCAATTTCACATTGAGTACATTTTTGGAATGAGAGACATGGACAGTCTCTGTCACCCTTATCTTCATCAATCCTCCTTAGTAGAGTCTAGGATCTATGTTTTGGTCATCCTCAGCATTGAGTCAGCCTTCATCTTGGGCTTTAAACAAAGAGTCTCCACTAGATAATCTTTCTGCCATCCACTTTTCATTTCAATAAATATCCCTGGAAAGGGTTAGCTTCCACACATTCCTTCATTTCAATAAAAACCCCTGGAAAGGGTTAGCCTCCAAAGTCAATTAATAAATGTCAAAAAAAATAAATAGATTTCATTCTCTTAGGAGATAATTTCCCCAAAAGAGTCAAAACCCCTGGAAAGGGTCAGTCTCCAAAAAAAAAAACATGATAAAGGTCAGTCTTTTAACAGACAAATTCACCAGCTGAGTCAAAATCCCTGGAAAGGGTTAGCTTCCATCAAAAACAGTCTTTTAATAGATAAAATCTCCTCAATAGAGTCAAAACCAACAAAAACAGTTAGCCTCAACCTTGGGCTTCATACAAGGCACCCAAACAATAAAACTCCCCTGTCAAGAGTCAGCCTCAACCTTGGGCATTGTACAAGGCAGATAATAGAGTCTCCCCAGTGAGTCCTTCATCACTCAGTAGCCACAACCTTGGGCTTTGTACAAGGCAGATAAACCATATCTTTCATGTGTCAAAGATTCCTAACACTTAGGATCTTTCCCCATATAGTCATCCATACTTAATTCATTTAAGAGTCCGCCACAACCTTGGGCTTTGTACAAGGCAGTAAATAATGTTTTCCCCTAGCTAGAGTTAGCCACAACCTTGGGCTTTGTACAAGGCACATAAAAAAGAGTCATTCAATTATCCTCAACAGTTAGCCACAACCTTGGGCTTTGTACAAGGCACACAAATAGAGTCTCCCTAAGTAGAGTCAGCCTCAATTCTGGGCTTTATACAGAACATAAAAATACCCTGTAATTAATTCCCAGTGGAGTCATCTCCCAGAGTCAATAATATTAATTAATCAATCAAAAAGCCTCAAGCTTGGGCCTCATACAAGCCAGCTAAAAGTCAAATCTTTTATACAGTAGATAGACATAGCTTATCTCCATAGAGAGATATTTTTACTACTCTACCACATTCAAACAAACAAACATTTCATTTCAATTTTAATCAAGTCTCCCATTTAGGATTTTGAAAGGCATGAGCTGGCAGTAAAACCCAGACATGTGGTAACTTTCCCTAATTTGGATGAGCATCTTTCTTTCATTTAAGAGGCATTTGACTGGTATACTTGCACATACACAAGTAAGGTCCCCCTCTTGAATGAAATGAATTCAGTTATTCTGTCACTCCTTTAAATGTTTGTGGTAGAATGGTACAAATACCTCTCTGTAGAGATAATTTCATGTCTCTTTACTGTAAACAGAGATTTAATTCCAAGCTTCAACCTTGAGCTTCAAGCAAGGCACCAAAAAACATTAATTTCCCTAGTTAGTTCCCCGAACTACATTAAGCTCTGACTTCCACTAGGGATATGTAGGCATGAGGTTCACAAGGAATCTCAGCGAGCTAATAAAATACCAAAAATAGTCAGTCTGTCTGTTTGTCTGTCTTTTCAAATCAATTCAATTCCTTCTCCTAACACAAAGGAGAAACTTTCCCAATCATAGCAATAAACACAAACACAATGACACAGAGAAGGTTCCTGTAGAGTACTACAGATATGTAGGGTGTTTAAACACTTCCCTATGTATAACCGACTTCCCGGACTCCAGAATTTCTAGTCTAGGTGTAAATCCCCACACTTAGCAAACTCCTAGGGTTTAGTTGAGATATTTTTTCCCCTTTCCTACTCGTAGGACAAATAAGAAAGTTCGTGTGATATCGTAGGAAGAACTGAAATAAAATTCATCCCACCACGGGCGCATTCTCCTTCCAAATTTCGCGTGAAGGGTTTAGCGTGCCGTCCTCCCAAGTGAAACGGGGAGGTAAAAGAAAACGACACCACAGTCCAGAATATGATGCAGAAAAGTAAAAGCGCACATAGAATTCAATGCAAACAAGCAAATATGCAAAGCAATAAAAACACCCAATGATAAACACACAAGCGCTAGGATCGACTTGCTGAGTCCGGACCAGCAACAAGTCGAGACGTCCCCAGCAGAGTCGCCAGCTGTCGCTACCGCGAAAATTAACAGAGTCGCCACTAACATATTTATCCTGAAAAGGAAGGGAATGCCAGCAAACCACAAACAAAACAACGGTCTCACGACCAGAGAAAAAGGGTAAGGGAGTCGGTTACGCGAGGGGAAGGTATTAGCACCCCACGCGCTCATCGTACTCGATGGTATCCACGCCTGTGTCTAAACCTATGGGTGTGTAAGCAAACTGCGCTAATCTGGACTAAAATGCATGCAAAATGTAGGGAAAAGAAAGAGTTATACTCGCACGGGCCCTACCCCACTGCCTACGTATCCGTTTTGCGGAATCAGAGGTACCGTAGCTCGGCTAACTAATTTTGTTTGTTTTGTGTTTTTTAGGTGAACGAGTTACATTCACAATCCGCTGCTCGACCTTTGGAGACTTATGCTTGGGAATAGAGCGGAAATAACAAGTTCTTAAGAAAAGAAAATCAAAGAGTGTGGTTTGTGTTTTAAAAGATGCATGAGGAAAACCTAACCTAAGGGGAAAGCTTGCTACCTAATGTTATCATACAAAGGGTGCAAATTTAAGCTAAACTAGCAACCTACGAGAAAAAGGGGAAGCACACAATAATATCACATAAACGAGCATCCGCTCGTGAAGCAAACAAACCAACGGTACTGACCGAGTGGTAGAAAAGCGGTCCCGCCATAGCCAAGGGGAGCAACTCAACCCAAGTCAACCAAGCATTAGACCTCGTAAAAATGATCGGGCCATAGACAAGAGGGCGGACCCCTCTCAGCAACCAAGCCGTCACGGATCGTAAAGGAAAACGGTGCGCGCGTACACCGAGCATCAACGTCGAGCGACGCGAGCTATAAGAAAGGCGGGGGTCCGGCTGCATGAACCCTTTTCCTGACATACTCGATAACAAGATCTTGTGCAGATTCGGAAGCGAGCAACGCGTAGCGTGCGCATACCGAACGGACTCGATGAGACTGGGCGGGGGTTGATTGCTAACCCTTTCCACGTGCCTTCCATGAGGACTTAACGGAGCGCCATATAGGACTTATTACACCGTGACTCCCTGCTGCAAAGCACGAATATAAACACACCAACAAAAACAGAGCCTCTTTCGAGGGCTTGGCCAGATGCATGTCTAAGTCCTACTTCTCATGTTAAAGGATGATGCGAGAAAAGCGATAAAGTGCAATAGAAATAAAATGAAATGGGATCAATACCAAACGGATGATGATCCGTAAACTAAAGCGAAGCAAAGCGAAGAAACTAAGAATCCCGCGAGCGAGCTAGCAAAGCAAAAGCAAATGGTCAGCACACCGATTAGCCATGAAAGCACACAAAGGTCGACATGCGCGTCGAGCACAATCACAATACACCTGCAAGAGGAACAAGCAAACCAAACAAGCAGGTATAAAGTAAAAGGATCGTGTCTCTAAGATGAGAACACGATGCGAACGAAGGAAATCGTGCTCCGCAAGTAAGCGGAACACTCAAGCAATAAGCGCCGGTCGGTGACTATCCAAAAACCTTGCACACTAGCACACAAGTTAGAGATAACAAACATCGCAATCGGAATTGCGTTATTACTATAAGGCGAAAGGAAACGGACAAGTAATGTAAACGTGAAAGGGACAATGAAAAATCAAAGAGAAATCAAACATGAATGATCTACAAATTATTGAAAACTAAGCATCTAGTAATATAATACATCTCATAAGCTTTCCGACGATATAAAGAACGTGCAAATCGGAGTTACGAGTAAAAAGTTATGCAAGATTGAAGTTAGAAAAGAAAAACACAAAAATTACACACAGGAACCGGTTCCTGCATAGGACAACCCGGTTCTTGGTACTAAAAACCAGAGGCAGAAAACTGGGAACCGGTTCCCACCTAGGGACAACCCGGTTCCTGGTACTAAATCACAGAACCATCAACATTTCAAACAGCTGGGAACCGGTTCCTGGAATGGACAACCCGGTTCCTGGTACAAAAATACAAGGTTAAAAAACAACGCAGGAACCGGTTCCCACCTAGGGACAACCCGGTTCCTGGTACTAAAACACAGAAAATCAGCAATTTTGGATTGAGTGGGAACCGGTTCCCGCCTGGGACAACCCGGTTCCTGCTGTAGAAAAACAGGTTTTTATGCATTTTTAGAGCCTCGGAGCCATTCGCACTCAATCCAAAACCGTTCCATAGGCAATCCTCACAAGCAAGTATTGAATTATGAATTAAGCACGAGTTTACAAGTCAAACGAGCCTAGTTATGCAAAGCGCGACACGTCAAGCAAGGCAAATATCAAGTAAAAGTGCGACACATGCATTTGTACAAACACTTCGAGTGCGATACAAGTAACATATATGAACATTAACAATTATGCACACAAAATCACCAACAAACCATGGATCCAAACACGAATGTCATAATTCATCATCAACAATTATCAATTATATGTGACAAACATTAAATCCAACCACAATTCACATGAACATTATCGATTCGAGCAAAAACAAACAAATTCACCGATCAATCATCATCAACCATCCATAAATCAAGAACAAGATATAGATCTAGATCCAAATTCATATAATGATCAATAATTAAGCACTTGATTCAAGATTCGAAGGTTACCGGATGAAGATCTAAATCGAAGCGCGAACACGAACACGATACGAACGCGAACACGATACGAACGCGAAAGCGAAATCCAAGGAGAGAGTGAGAGAGGGCGCACGAAATCTAGTGAGGAGAGGAGGAGAAATTCGAACTTCCGATCTTGATTCTTCAATCCATGTTCTTGGTCTTGGTGAAAATTGATAAATCTTGATGAAAGTTTTATGTAATTTGTGGTTTTGATCCAAGAGAATTGAGAGAGAATTGAGAGAAAGTGTTTTTGATCTTTTTGGTAAAATTGAAATTATGAGAGTTCTCCTCTTTGATTTGTGAAGAGCAAAATGTTTATATATTGTCAACGCGAAATGTCCAAATTGCCCTCGGTGCGTCTCATTTTGGCTCGTTTTTAAGGAAACTCGGTTCGGCTCTGAATTTCGGAACGAAACCAATACCATTGTGAAGATGACCAAATTTGTGACTCGTCGCCGCGAGAATCACCTCAATCCGATAAGCGATGAAGAAAATATGCCCGTTTGAATGACGAGAAACGCCGATTCATCTGGTGCGACTGTGCAGAATTTTGTAAGTACCGCTCAAAGAACTTGATAAAACCCCATCTTCGGCTCAAAATCTGAACAAGCATGTGTGACGAAGAATCGAAGCTAACGAAATTTCCAAGAAAATGCCGCCGGAACGGACTTCATACGATAAAAATCAAAGAAGTTATGAATTTTCGAACTAGGCGCGACATACTCGAAAACACACTTTTTACCGAAACAATACGACGATCCTTAAAATGCTGGGAGTTTTCAGTGCATAATTGGCCTTCGGTCCGAACATATGAAATCTTGGTAATGATGGCACGGAGCTCCAGTTAAATTTTCAAATGAATACGACGAGCGGATTAGGAGATACGAATTTTTCGAGGTCCGAAACCCTACATTCATCACTGTTTTTCACTACGAAACCTCAAATAATTTGCAAATCTGGCGACCTGCCTCAAAGAATTGGCTTCCGAGCCGAACACGAAAGTTGTAGATATCGTCGAAACGGTCAGGACAATGCGGGAACTTAGCTCATATCACTTTCCATATATGACTTGCGAATTCTCTCGTATTTCCACTGTTTAAACCATTTTTCACACCTTTCTTCATAAACCCATGAAAACTCTTTATTATTTTTCTTCGATTTTTGGATGACGAAATAAACGTCATTATTAACTTATAGCTCAAATAAATAGGGCAAATTTTGGGGTGCAACAAAATGGAGAGAATATTTGGATGAAATAGGGTTTATGAGAGGTCAAATGGTCTTTATATAGCACATGGAAGAGGGATAGTAGGGGACTTGTACTTACAAATTGGTTAATCACCAAGTTTAAAATTTTTGCAGATGTGAGGTGGCTATTTTAAAAGAAGCTTTTTGGGTTCTATCCATGGCAAATTTTTGGGTTTTGGGCTCTTTCATAAAGAGAGAATTACATCCTCCAAAGATGGGCCAAAAAGAATTAGTAGATGTAGTGATTTGAAATAGTTACCAGAAATGGCTAAAATGTAAAAATGACGTACAAACGACAAATTACTTGGTTTGGTTGGTTTAGGCATCCCACATGTGGTGCATATTGGCATAAGATGAGGTCTAGACCTTGAAATTTGACCTAAAAACCTGACATTAACATTTTGGTGCTAAATGGACTTTTGGTGAAAAATGAATGGGAAGCCTACTTTTACCATGCATAACTCTCTCAATTTTGAACCAATGGACTGGAAATTGGACTTTTTGGAAAGAGAAAACTTTTTCCTACGACTTTCATGTTCGGAACTTTTTGATTTGAAGCTTGTAAATTACCTTAAAATAGCCACGAAAATGAAACCTGCATACTAAATCAAATGTGCTTAAAAACTAAGATATAGGTATTTTGCTTGCAAAAACCATAACTCTCTCAGTTTGCATTCAATTGTCATGATCTTTATATGGATAGAAAAGGGGAGAGAAAAATGCACAACCTGAACCCTGAACCTTGAACCCTGAACCCTGAACTCTAAATCCTAATAAACCCTAAATAAAATTAACCTTAATACCTTATAAACCCTAAATCCTAATAAAACTTAAACCCAAATAAACCCTAAACCCTAATAAACCTTAAACCCTTATAAACCCAAAACACTGATAAACCTTAAACCCAAATAAACTTTAAACCCATCTCATACCTATTGTATGGGTCAGCTAAAGATGCATGAACATGTTTCTAAACTTCAAAATCCTAAGATGAGGGTGATTTAAGCTTAAGGAAACTTATTTGGTGTAAAAACATCATAATTCCTTGCACTTTGAGTTTTAGAAACCTAGAGAATCTTGATCCTTAAGCTTAAATAAGATGAGCAATAAAGGTAGCAATAAGAGAAATTAAGAGAAATGAAGAGAAATTTGAAAGAGAGCTCAAAATTATAGATTTGGAAATTGAGAGAATAGTTGGATGAAATAGGGTTTATGAGAGGTCAAATGGTCTTTATATAGCACATGGAAGAGGGATAGTAGGGGACTTGCACTTACAAATTGCTTAATCACCAAGTTTAAAATTTTTACACACGTGGGGTGGCTATTTTAAAAGAAGCGTTTTGGGTTCTATCCATGGCCAATTTTTTGTGTTTTGGGCTCTTTCATAAAGACAGAATTACATCCTACAAAGATGGGCCAAAAAGAATTAGTAGATATAGTGATTTGAAAAAGTTACCAAAAATGGCTAAAATATAAAAATGACGTACAAACGACAAATTACTTGGTTTGGTTGGTTTAGGCAACCCACATGTGGTGCATATTGGCATAAGATGAGGTCTAGACCTTGAAATTTGACCTAAAAACCTGACATTAACATTTTGGTGCTAAATGGACTTTTGGTGAAAAATGAATGGGAAGCCTACTTTTACCATGCATAACCCTCTCAATTTTGAACCAATGGACTCGAAATTGGACTTTTTGGAAAGAGAAAACTTTTTCCTACAACTTTCATGTTCGGAACTTTTTGATTTGAAGCTTAAAAATTACCTTAAAATAGCCACAAAAATGAAGCCTACATACTAAATCAAATGTGCTTAAAAAGTAAGATTTAGGTATTTTGCTTGCAAAAACCATAATTCTCTCAGTTTGCATTCAATTGTCATGATCTTTATATGGATAGAAAGGGGAGAGAAAAATGCACAACCTGAACCTTGAACCTTGAACCTTGAACCTTGAACCCTGAACCCTGAACTCTAAATCCTAATAAACCCTAAACAAAATAAACCTTAATACATTATAAACCCTAAATCCTGATAAACCTTAAACCCTAATAAACCCTAAACCCTAATAAACCTTAAACCCTTATAAACCCAAAACCCTGATAAACCTTAAACCCTAATAAACCCTAAGAAACTTTAAACTTATCTCATACCTATTGTATGGGTCAACTAAAGATGCAGGAACATGTTTCTAAACTTCAAAATCCTAAGATGAGAGTGATTTAAGCTTAAGGAAACTTAATTGGTGTAAAAACATCATAATTCCTTGCACTTTAAGTTTTATAAACCTAGATAATCTTGATCCTTAAGCTTAAATAAGATGAGCAATAAAGGTAGCAATAAGAGAAACTTGAGAAATGAAGAGAAATTTGAAAGATTGCTCAAAATTATAGATTTGGAAATGGACATAATAGTTGGATGAAATGGGGTTTATGAGAGATCAAATAGTCTTTATATAGCACATGGAAGAGGGTTAGTAGGGGACTTGCACTTACAAATTGCTTAATCACCAAGTTCAAAATTTTTGCACATGTGAGGTGGCTATTTTAAAAGAAGCATTTTGGGTTCTATCCATGGCCAAAATTTTGTGTTTTAGGCTCTTTCATAAAGAGAGAATTACATCCTCCAAAGATGGGCCAAAAAGAATTAGTAGATGTAGTGATTTGAAAAAGTTACCAAAAATGGCTAAAATGTAAAAATGAGGTACAAACGACAAATTACTTGGTTTGGTTGGTTTAGGCAACCCACATGTGGTGCATATTGACATAAGATGAAGTCTAGACCTTGAAATTTGACCTAAAACCTGACATTAACATTTTGGTGCTAAATGGACTTTTGGTGAAAAATGAATGGGAAGCTTACTTTTACCATGCATAACCCTCTCAATTTTGAACCAATGGACTCGAAATTGGACTTTTTGGAAAGAGAAAACTTTTTCCTACAACTTTCATGTTCGGAACTTTTTGAATTGAAACTTGTAAATTACCTTAAAATAGCCACGAAAATGAAGCCTACATACTAAATCAAATGTGCTTAAAAAGTAAGATTTAGGTATTTTGCTTGCAAAAACCATAATTCTCTCAGTTTGCATTCAATTGTCATGATCCTTATATGGATAGAAAGGGGAGAGAAAAATGCACAACCTGAACCTTGAACCTTGAACCTTGAACCCTGAACCCTGAACTCTAAATCCTAATAAACCCTAAACAAAATAAACCTTAATCCCTTATAAACCCTAAATCCTGATAAACCTTAAACCCTAATAAACCCTAAACCCTAATAAACCTTAAATCCTTATAAACCTAAAACCCTGATAAACCTTAAACCCTAATAAACCCTAAGAAACTTTAAACATATCTCATACCTATTGTATGGGTCAACTAAAGATGCAGGAACATGTTTCTAAACTTCAAAATCCTAAGATGAGAGTGATTTAAGCTTAAGGAAACTTAATTGGTGTAAAAACATCATAATTCCTTGCACTTTAAGTTTTATAAACCTAGAGAATCTTGATCCTTAAGCTTAAATAAGATGAGCAATAAAGGTAGCAATAAGAGAAACTTGAGAAATGAAGAGAAATTTGAAAGATGGCTCAAAATTATAGATTTGGAAATGGACATAATAGTTGGATGAAATAGGGTTTATGAGAGGTCAAATGGTCTTTATATAGCACATGGAAGAGGGTTAGAAGGGGACTTGCACTTACAAATTGCTTAATCACCAAGTTTAAAATTTTTGCATATGTGAGGTGGCTATTTTAAAATAAGCGTTTTGGGTTCTATCCAAGGCCAAAATTTTGTTTTTTGGGCTCTTTCATAAAGAGAGAATTAGATCATCCAAAGATGGGCCAAAAAGAATTAGTAGATGTAGTAATTTAAAAAAGTTACCAAAAATGACTAAAATGTAAAAATGAGGTACAAATGAAAAATTATTTTGTTTGGTTGGTTTAGGCAACCCACATGTGGTGCATATTGGCATAAGATGAAGTCTAGACCTTGAAATTTGACCTAAAAACCTGACATTAACATTTTGGTGCTAAATGGACTTTTGTTGAAAAATGAATGGGAAGCCTACTTTTACCATGCATAATGTAACGCCCCAGACTGCTTTTGGGATGATTGACTGACCCCACAAACCAACACGAGTCTTTTCAGCATGGTTTGACCTCACTCGCACGCTTTCCGGGAAACTTCCCAGAAGGTCACCCATCCCAATACTACTCCAAGTCAAGCACGCTTAACTGTGGAGTTCTTATGGAACGGGCTCCCGAAAAGAAGATGCATCTTGTTGATATAGGTAGTACCCATCAATCCTTATAAGCTTTCCTTCAACCATGCAGTCCCATACCTGCACGGCCTTAGGATCCCTCTCATTCCGATGTGGCGACCACCCTTGCCCTCTTTGGCCTTTGGTGTTACATGCAGTGCAACCAACCCTCGCCTTCTTCGGCCTCGGGTGTTACACATAACTCTCTCAATTTTGAACCAATGGACGGGAAATTGGACTTTTTGAAAAGGAAAAACTTTTTCCTACAACTTTCATGTTCGGAACATTTTGAATTGAAACTTGTAAAGTACCTTAAAAGAGTCACGAAAATGAAGCCTACATACTAAAGCAAATGTGCTTAAAAACTAAGATTTAGGTATTTTGCTTGCAAAAACCATAACTCTCTCAGTTTGTATTCAATTGTCATGATCCTTATATGGATAGAAAGGGGAGAGAAAAATGCACAACCTAAACCTTGAACCTTGAACCTTGAACCCTGAACTCTAAATCCTAATAAACCCTAAACAAAATAAACCTTAATACCTTATAAACCCTAAATCCTAATAAACCTTAAACCCTAATAAACCCTAAACCCTAATAAACCTTAAACCCTTATAAACCCTAAACCCTTATAAACCTTAAACCCTAATAAACCCTAAGAAACTTTAAACATATCTCATACCTATTGTATGGGTCAGCTAAAGATGCAGGAACATGTTTCTAAACTTCAAAATCCTAAGATGAGAGTGATTTAAACTTAAGGAAACTTAATTGGTGTAAAAACATCATAATTCCTTGCACTTTAAGTTTTATAAACCTAGAGAATCTTGATCCTTAAGCTTAAATAAGATGAGCAATAAAGGTAGCAATAAGAGAAACTTGAGAAATGAAGAGAAATTTGAAAGAGAGCTCAAAATTATAGATTTGGAAATGGACATATTAGTGGATGAATTAGGGTTTATGAGAGGTCAAATGGTCTTTATATAGCACATGGAAGAGGGTTAGTAGGGGACTTGCACTTACAAATTGCTTAATCACCAAGTTCAAAATTTTTGCACATGTGAGGTGGTTATTTTAAAATAAGCGTTTTGGGTTCTATCCAAGGCCAAAATTTTGTTTTTTGGGCTCTTTCATAAAGAGAGAATTAGATCATCCAAAGATGGGCCAAAAAGAATTAGTAGATGTAGTAATTTAAAAAAGTTACTAAAAATGGCTAAAATGTAAAAATGAGGTACAAATGAAAAATTATTTTGTTTGGTTGGTTTAGGCAACCCACATGTGGTGCATATTGGCATAAGATGAAGTCTAGACCTTGAAATTTGACCAAAAAACCTGACATTAACATTTTGGTGCTAAATGGACTTTTGTTGAAAAATGAATGGGAAGCCTACTTTTACCATGCATAACTCTCTCAATTTTGAACCAATGGACAGGAAATTGGACTTTTTGAAAAGGAAAAATTTTTTCCTACAACTTTCATGTTCGGAACTTTTTGAATTGAAGCTTGTAAAGTACCTTAAAAGAGTCACGAAAATGAAGCCTACATACTAAATCAAATGTGCTTAAAAACTAAGATTTAGGTATTTTGCTTGCAAAAACCATAACTCTCTCAGTTTGTATTCAATTGTCATGATCCTTATATGGATAGAAAGGGGAGAGAAAAATGCACAACCTGAACCCTGAACCTTGAACCCTGAACACTGAACTCTAAATCCTAATAAACCCTAAACAAAATAAACCTTAATACCTTATAAACCCTAAATCCTAATAAATCTTAAACCCTAAACCCTAATAAACCTTAAACCCTTATAAACCCTAAACCCTTATAAACCTTAAACCCTAAAAAACCCTAATAAACTTTAAACCCATCTCATACCTATTGTATAGGTCAGCTAAACATGCATGAATATATTTCTAAACTTCAAAATCCTAAGATGAGAGTGATTTAAGCTTAAGGAAACTTACTTGGTGTAAAAACATCATAATTCCTTGCACTTTGAGTTTTAGAAACCTAGAGAATCTTGCTCCTTAAGCTTAAATAAGATGAGCAATAAAGGTAGCAATAAGAGAAACTTGAGAAATGTAGAGAATTTTGAAAGAGAGCTCAAAATTATAGTTTGGAAATGGAGAGAAAAGTTGGATGAAATAGGGTTTAGGAGAGGTCAAATTGTCTTTATATAGCACATGGAAGAGGGATAGTTGGGGACTTGTACTTACAAATTGCTTAATCACCAAGTTTAAAATTTTTGCACATGTGAGGTGGCTATTTTAAAAGAAGCGTTTTGGGTTCTATCCATGGCCAAATTTTTGTGTTTTAGGCTCTTTCATAAAGAGAGAATTACATCCTCCAAAGATGGGCCAAAAAGAATTAGTAGATGTAGTAATTTAAAAAAGTTACCAAAAATGGCTAAAATGTAAAAATGAGGTACAAATGAAAAATTATTTTGTTTGGTTGGTTTAGGCAACCCACATGTGGTGCATATTGGCATAAGATGAAGTCTAGACCTTGAAATTTGACCTAAAAACCCGACATTAACATTTTGGTGCTAAATGGACTTTTGTTGAAAAATGAATGGGAAGCCTACTTTTACCATGCATAACTCTCTCAATTTTGAACCAATGGACAGGAAATTGGGATTTTTGAAAACGAAAAACTTTTTCCTACAACTTTCATGTTCGGAACTTTTTGAATTGAAGCTTGTAAAGTACCTTAAAAGAGTCACGAAAATGAAGCCTACATACTAAATCAAATGTGCTTAAAAACTAAGATTTAGGTATTTTGCTTGCAAAAACCATAACTCTCTCAGTTTGTATTCAATTGTCATGATCCTTATAAGGATAGAAAGGGGAGAGAAAAATGCACAACCTGAACCCTGAACCTTGAACCCTGAACACTGAACTCTAAATCCTAATAAACCCTAAACAAAATAAACCTTAATACCTTATAAACCCTAAATCCTAATAAATCTTAAACCCTAATAAACCCTAAACCCTAATAAACATTAAACCCTTATAAACCCTAAACCCTTATAAACCTTAAACCCTAAAAAACCCTAATAAACTTTAAACCCATCTCATACCTATTGTATAGGTCAGCTAAACATGCATGAATATATTTCTAAACTTCAAAATCCTAAGATGAGAGTGATTTAAGCTTAAGGAAACTTACTTGGTGTAAAAACATCATAATTCCTTGCACTTTGAGTTTTAGAAACCTAGAGAATCTTGTTCCTTAAGCTTAAATAAGATGAGCAATAAAGGTAGCAATAAGAGAAACTTGAGAAATGAAGAGAAATTTGAAAGAGAGCTCAAAATTATAGATTTGGAAATGGAGAGAAAAGTTGGATGAAATAGGGTTTATGAGAGGTCAAATTGTCTTTATATAGCACATGGAAGAGGGATAGTTGGGGACTTGTACTTACAAATTGCATAATCACCAAGTTTAAAATTTTTGCACATGTGAGGTGGCTATTTTAAAAGAAGCGTTTTGGGTTCTATCCATGGCCAAATTTTTGTGTTTTAGGCTCTTTCATAAAGAGAGAATTACATCCTCCAAAGATGGGCCAAAAAGAATTAGTAGATGTAGTAATTTGAAAAAGTTACCAAAAATGGCTTAAATGTAAATATGAGGTACAAAGGACAAATTACTTGGTTTTGTTGGTTTAGGCAACCCATATGTGGTGCATATTGGCATAAGATGAGGTCTAGACCTTGAAATTTGACCTAAAAACCTGACATTAACATTTTGGTGCTAAATGGACTTTTTGTGAAAAATGAATGGGAAGCCTACTTTTACTATGCATAACTCTCTCAATTTTGAACCAATGGACTGGAAATTGGACTTTTTGGAAAGAGAAGACTTTTTCCTACAACTTTCATGTTCGGAACTTTTTGATTTGAAGCTTATAAATTACCTTAAATTAGCCACGAAAATGAAGCCTACATACTAAATCAAATGTGCTTAAAAAATAAGATTTAGGTATTTTGCTTGCAAAAACCACAACTCTCTCAAATTGTATTCAATTGTCATGATCTTTATATGGATAGAAAGGGAAGAGAAAAATGCACAACCTGAACCGTGATCCTTGAACCCTGAAGCCTGAACCCTGATAAACCTTAAACCCTAATAAACTTTAAACCCATCTCACACCTATTGTACGGGTTAGCTAAAGATGCATGAACATGTTTCTAAACTTCAAAATCCTAAGATGAGAGTGATTTAAGATTAAGGAAACTTACTTGGTGTAAAAAATGATATTTCCTTGCACTTTGAGTTTTAGAAACCTGGAGAATATTGATCCTTAAGCTTGAATAAGATGAGCAATAAAGATAGCAACAAGAGAAACTTGAGAAATGAAGAGAAATTTGAAAGAGAGCTCAAAATTATAGATTTGGAAATGGAGAGAATAGTTGGATGAAATAAGGTTTATGAGAGGTCAAATGGTCTTTATATAGCACATGGAAGAGGGATAGTAGGGGACTTGCACGTACAAATTGCTTAATCACCAAGTTTAAAATTTTTGCACATGTGAGGTGGCTATTTTAAAAGAAGCGTTTTGGGTTCTATCCATGGCCAAAGTTTTGTGTTTTGGGCTCTTTCATAAAGAGAGAGTTAGATCCTCCAAAGATGGGCCTAAAAGAATTAGTAGATGTAGTGATTTGAAAAAGGTACCAAAAATGGCTAAAATTTAAAATGAGGTACAAAGGAAATATAATTTGGTTTAGTTGGATTAGGAAACCCACATGTGGTGCATATTGGCATAAGATGAGGTCTAGATATTGAAATTTGTCGTAAAAACCTTAGATTAACATTTTGGAGCTAAATGGACTTTTGGTGAAAAATGAATGGGAAGTCTACTTTTACCATGCATAACTCTCTAATTTTTAACCAATGGACAGGAAATTAGATTTTTGGAAAGGAAAAACTTTTTCCTACAACTTTCGTATTCGGAACTTTTTTATTTGAAGCTTGTAAAGAACCTTAAAATAGCCACGAAAAATGAAGCCTACATACTAAATCAAATGTGCTTAAAAACTAAGAATTATGTATTTTGCTTGCAAAAACCATAGTTCTCTCAGTTTGTATTCAATTGTCATGATCTTTATATGGATAGAAAGGGGATAGAAAAATGCACAACCTGAACCCTGAACCTTGAACCTTGAACCCTAACCTCTAAATCCGAATAAGCCCTACGCCATAATAAACCTTAATACCTTATAAACCCTAAATCCTAATAAACCTTAAACCCTAATAAACCCTAAACCCTAATAAACATTAAACCCTTATAAACCCTAAACCCTGATAAACCTTAAACCCTAATAAACTTTAAACCCATCTCATACCTATTATATGTGTCAGCTAAAGATGCATGAACATGTTTCTAAACTTCAAAATCCTATGATGAGAGTGATTTAAGCTTAAGGAAACTTACTTGGTGTAAAATAAATCCATAATTTCTTGAACTCTGAGTTTTAGAAACCTAGAGAATCTTGATCCTTAAGCTTGAATAAGATGACCAATAAAGGTAGTAACAAGAGAAACTTGAGAAATAAAGAGAAATTTGAAAGATAGCTTAAAATTATAGATTCGGAAATGGAGAGAATAATTGGATGAAATAGGGATTATGAGAGGTCAAATGGTCTTTATATAGCACATGGAAGAGGGACAGTAGGGGACTTGCACTTATAAATTACTTAATTACTAAGTTTAAAATATTTGCACATGTGAGGTGGCTATTTTATAAGAAGCCTTTTGGGTTTTATCCATGGCCAAATTTTTGTGTTTTGGGCTCTTTCATAAAGTGAGAATAAGATCCTCCAAAGATGGGTCAAAAATAATTAGTAGATGTAATGATTTGAAAAAGTTACAAAAAATGGCTAAAATGTAAAAAGGAGGTACAAAGGGCAAAGTACATGGTTTGGTTAGTTTAGGCAACCCACATGTGGTGCATATTGGCATAAGATGAGGTCTAAATCTTGAAATTTAACTTAAAAACCTGACATTAACATTTTGGTGCTAAATGGACTTTTGGTGAAAAATGAATGGGAAGCCTACTTTTACCATGCATAACTCTCTCAATTTTGAACCAATGGACTGGAAATTAGACTTTTTGGAAATGGAAAACTTTTTCCTACAACTTTAATGTTTGAAAATTTTTGATTTGAAGCTTGTCAGGCACTTTAAAATAGCCACGAAAATGAAGCCTACATACTAAATCAAATGTGCTTAAGAACTAAGATTTAGGTATTTTGCTTGCAAAAACCATAACTCTCTCAGTTTGTATTCAATGGTCATGATCTTTATATGGATAGAAAGGGGAGAGAAAAACGCACAACCTGAACCCTGAACCTTGAACCTTGAAGCCTAATCCCTGAACTCTAAACCCTAATAAACCCTAAACCCTAATAAACCTTAATACCTTATTAACCCTAAACCCTAATAAACCTTAAACCCTAATAAAACCTAAACCATAATAAACCTTATACCCTTATAAACCCTAATAAACCTCAAACCCCAATAAACTTTAAACCCATCTGTCATACCTCAAAATTTGCCCGATCAATTCTCGTCTAATAATTTATCAAGGGTATTAAAATTAAGAGTTATGGGGTTTAACATATCTATTTTTAAACTCACGCTCTTATAAAACTATTTTATTGGATTGTAATTGGCAGGTATTTTGGGCCCAAAACTAGTCAGTCCATTTATCTTATCATAAGGATTTTTATTAAATATTATTAAATATTATTACTGACTCTTATTAGAATTTTAGTATTATTAATTTTAATATTATTATAATTAGGATTATTATTATTTAACTAATTATTATTGGTATTTTATTATTAATTTTTAAAAATGGCAAAATTTAAGTTTTTTATTTTGTGGGTTTTAACCTAATTTTCTAACACTATAAATAGGACCTTTGACAATCCTATCAGGGACCTTCTTCCAATTTCACGTGCTTTTTCACAAATTCACACACTCAAAACTACGCTTTTTCACACAAACCACGTTTTCGTTTGTCTTAGGGTTTGTGTTGAACATCCCTAATCCGCCATTGTCGATTGACTGACAAGAGCTGACAAACCCTTTCCCCCTTCAAACGCAATTTTCAAACCACTCAAACACGATTTCAAATCATTCAAACTCAATCGCAAACTCAAACATTTTTGGCCGATGATTAATCTATGAGGCCTCCCTTACTTAAAACCTTTTTAAAACTTTTGGCCAATGATTTAATATGAGGCCCTTTTTAAAAGTCTTTATTTTGGCCAATGATGAACGTCTGAGACTTCTGTTGAATTTTAATGTTTTTTTATCTTTTAAAGGTTTTTGTATTTTGGTTTAGCCATGGTCATTTTCGTCTCTGACAATGACCTTATCAAAATCTTTGAGGTTTTTCCTTTTAATGGCCTTATCAAAACCTTTGAGGTTGGTCTTTGGCCTATAATCATTGTTGTCTCGATCTGACAATGGCTCTATCAAAACCTTTAAGGTTTTGCCCTTTGGCCAAAGGTCTACTTTTTTTTAAAATCTATTAGTCGACAATCACAAAAACTTTTTTTATAAAAACCTAAAGGCTAAATGGGTCCCCATAAAAACCTAAAAGGCTAAATGGGTCCCCTTGAGTACAAGTAGGCAAAGGGTGCCTAACACCTTCCCTTTGCCTAATTAACCTACTTACCCAAAATCTAATTAACCTACTTACCTAAAATCTTCCATTTGCCTAATTAACATACTTACCCAAAATCTAATTAATCTACTTACCCAAAATCTTAATTTTTCTTTAATTTTAAAGTTTTCCCTTTGCCTAATTAACCTACTTACCCACAATCTAATTAACCTACTTATCCAAAATCTTAATTTTTTTTTAATTTTAAAGTTTTACCCTTTTTCCTTCCTTTAAATAAAGGGTGGCGGCTCTAATTTTTAGGCAGGTTACTACAGTTGGCGACTCTGCTGGGGAATTAAATTTAAGTTTACCCTAATTTGGTTTTTAGGTTTTTTTATTTGGTTTTTTTGACTTATTGCCTTTAATTTTGCTGTATTCATTATTCATATTATTCATATATTGTTATTATTGTTATTACTAATGTGGATTTGGAATTTTTTATATTGCAGTATACATCTTAAAATAAAAGATTAGTGTATCACAATATAGAAATTAGTTTATTATAATATTTAATGTTAGTATATTACAGTATTCATGGAAATACCTGTAGTATAATACTCAACGATGAAAATCCCTTTATTTTCAATTTTTATATTTTTAATTCGTTTGTTTTAAATAAGATGATAATATGGTGATTAACTGATGGTTTTTTTCTTAACAATTAATCTTTTGTGTTAACAATTTTCCACACCACGTTCTTATTTCACAAATCTACTGCTTGTTTTGATTTTTATTACCATGTTCATCCGTTCTACTATAATTGTATTATGATGATTTCTTTAACTTGACATGTTAGTAAATTATTTTTTTCTAAAACCTAATTTATTGTGGTAAATTTTATTATTAAGCACGGATAGTGGGTTGGTGTTCTACCGTGATTGTGGCATTCCCTAACAGTATTATTATGTGACATCAATCTAAGAGAATGTAAAATTGGCTTGCATTTCAAGTTGAAAATCACAATAATCATTTTCTCCACATTCTTGATTTTATTCAAATTTAATTTTCCAGTAACTAATAGAACTTCATAAATGAATCTTTTTTGCAGATTAGATAGACTCTGGCTCTTTGACTTATGAAGCAACCTAAATTTCAACAACAGAAACACAATAGCTCCGAAGTAGTCGATGTAAAAGTTGATATCTCAATTATATGCCAATTTGAGGTTTAAGGTTCATTTGTTTTCATTTTTCTAGTTCATAGTTTTAAGTTCTTATTCAAAAAATCTATAAAAAAATATAAAATCATTTTCTTTTATTTCTTTAATCATTTCTCATTTTACTTTTTATTTTAGTTATTACTAACCATTTTTTTTTCTATTAGTATTATTCTTTTTGTTTTTATGTTAACTAAAATAGGTGGAAGAGGAGTGAAAGTGGGTCCACAAGCTTCAAGTCACGTTTTTACTCTAGTAGTGATATTCAAGCATGGCATTTCCACTCAGCAAGAGAGAGGTCACGTTTTGAGCATGCAGTTCACGTTTTTGTTCATCCAAATCTCCACAAAATTTCACTTTCAAATTCATATTCCAATTCTCATCACAATTCAATCATGGCCTTTCAACTCAAATGATCAAGGGCCAATATTACATCATATGCTTTCACACGGATCACCCTCCAAACTTCATCCAAAAACCCAGAAATTGTGACAAATTTCCCTCTCAATAGCTCATGCTTTTTTCACCAAACTTTGCCTATATAAACAGTGTCAATACATCACAGAAGGGGAGGAAGAAAATATACTGTTATGCTGCTAAAATTTTCACAAAAAAAATCTTCCTCCAAAGCTTGATTCATTTAGAAACGATCATCATCATCGTGGTTCAAAACATTGCAATACATGAACAACACAATTCACAGAAGTAGATCCATAACAACCACCTGCAGAACTCATCAACAACAACACCTACATCGCAACGTCATCTTCAAATATGCACCTCTATTTCATCAACAAACACAGACACGACGAAGTAATCACCGCAAGTGTTACCGAGCCAACAACTTCACGTTGTCAACCGAATCACACAACTCGCGCTACTACATCACGGTTTCAGCTCTGCAACAGCAGATTCACATCAACGTCACCACGACTCAACGTTCACACAAACAACCTGAAAGCATATTCCCGATTTATTTTCGAAGGAGAAGAAGGAGCACAGTTTGTCATCTCTAGTTTTCTAGGTTCTACCTTCATCAAGTTGTGAATTCAGGTTCCCTCTACTCGTTTTTATTGTTGTTGCTATGCGTGTTGCTGTTTAACTGTTTGTAGTTGCCATTGCCATGAGATTCGACGTTTTTGTTGCTTGACTCTGAATTGTTTTTGCTGTTGCTTTAACCGAAATTGTTGTTATGAGTTTATGATCCATGATTGAGATTACCGAGTATGAGAGTTTCATTATTGTTGTTGTTTAAATTCTGAGCGTATAGATTAGAACCGTAGAGATTAGGCCGAGTGAAGAGAGGTGAGATACCGAGGGAGAGAGGTGAGATACCGAGAGTTCACATCGAGAGAACGCAGAGAGAAGAACAGAGGATGTGGAACAGAATTGGAACGTGAGAAATCGAAAGTGAGAGATTTGATGAAGGATTTTGTTTTTGTGTTTGAATCGAGGGAGATAACAGAGAGAGAGTGAGGTCGTGTTTGTGAGACAGAGGAAACAGGTTTGCGTTAAAGCAGAGGAAATTATCGTGAGGACCGTTTGTGGAGGTGGGAGGTGGATCTACTTTTAGTTTTTTAGGGTTTTCTATTCTCTTTCATTTTCATTGGGCTTAATTGCTATGGCCCATCCGTTTTCCATTTTGCTCACACCCTATTGCCTAGTAAACCCCCTCCTGGCAGGCTTGTTATTTCTTTGGGCCAACATAATCTGAGCCCGGCGGTTTTACCCCATGTTACACCCCCCATCTGTTTATTCTTGCAGCCCATTTTTATTCGATTTCATATTTTTTTTCTTTGTTTTTTTTTATAGATATTATTAGTATATAATATAAAAAAAAAATACAAAAACATGTCTTTAGTTTAGATTTTAAATTTATATTAAAAATCCAAAAATATTTTATTTAGTTTTTTTAATCTTTTTGTTTGATTTTATTTTACAATTTAAACTTTTAGTCAATTAGTTAAATGTTGAAAATATTTTAACTTGTTTATTTTCCTTTTTAGCTACTTATGTTTGTATATATTCATTTTTTATATTTTCTTTTAAAATGCTTTGTTTGATTTTCTTTTATTTTCTTTTTAAGCACATGTTAATTTCGTTCCACGATAATTGTGTAAGACTCCAAAGGTCGAGCAGCAGTGGAATGCGACGTTTAACATCACACACACACAAAATCTTTTGAGCTGAACTACAGCTGCTCTGATTCCTTAATCGGGATACGTATGCATTAGGTCGCGGGGCCTGAACGAGCATAATTTTGTATATACTTTCTTTCTTTTCTCCGTGTTTCTTTTCTCTTCTTTCTTCGAGCGTTTCCCATTAGTTTTTAGGTTTAGATTTTTAGATAACACCCTTAGATCCAGACTAATAAGAGCGGATCCCGTCGAGTATGACTGACATGAGGAGTGCTAACCCCTTCTCCTTGCGTAACCGACACCCTTACCTGTTTCTCTGGGTCGTAAGACCCTTGTTTGTTTTTCCCTTTAGATTTTACTCGATGTTTTCCTTTCCCATTTTCGGGATAAATAAACAATCGATGGCGACTTCATTGATTTTCATCTTGATGATTTCGATCCAGTTGTTTCAAAGAACAAGTATCCACTTCCGAGAATTGATGATTTGATGGATCAGTTGGTTGGAGCGTGTGTGTTTAGCAAGATTAATTCGAGGTCTGGGTGTCATCAGATTCGTGTGCAGGCAAAGGGTATTCAGAAGACTGCTTTTAGAACGAGGTATGGTCATTATGGGTATTCAGTTATGCCGTTTGGTGTGACTAATGCACTTGGTGTATTCATGGAGTATATGAATAGGATCTTTCATGATTATCTGCATAAAATTGTGGTTGTGTTCATAGATGATATTTTGATTTATTATAGGAGTGAATATGATCATGCTGAGCATTTGAGAATTGTGTTATCAATGTTGAAAGAGAAGAGGTTCTTTGTTAAGCTTTCTAAGTGTGAATTTTGGTTAAGTGAAGTGAGTTTTCTTGGCCATGTGATTTCAAGTGGAGGTATTTCAGTTGATCCTTAGAAGATTGAGGCTGTATCTCAATGGGAAGCTCCCAAGTCTGTTTCTGAGATTAGAAGCTTTCTTGGTTTGGCTGGTTATTATCGAAAGTTCATTGAGAGATTTTCCATCTTTACCGTTAACATTGTTGACTATGAAGGGTCAAGCTTTTATTTAGACTTCGCAATGTGAGGCGAATTTTCAAGAGCTTAAGAGAAGGTTGACTACGACTCCTATTTTGATTTTGCTGGATCCGTTAGAACCGTTTGTTGTGTATTGTGATGCTTCATTGTTGGGTTTGGGAGGTGTTTTGATGCAAAAAGGGCAAGTGGTAACTTATGCTTCAAGGAAACTTAAAGTACATAAGAGGAATTATCCGACGCATGATTTAGAGTTGGCCGCCGTTGTGTTTGTTTTGAAACTTTGGAGGCATTACTTGTTTGGATCAAGATTTGATGTGTATAGTGATCATAAGAGTTTGAAGTATTTGTTTGATCAAAAAGAGTTGAATATGAGGCAACGAAGATGGTTGGAATTCTTGAAAGACTATGATTTTGGTTTGAATTACCATCCTGGAAAAGCGAATGTTGTAGTCGATGCATTGAGTAGGAAATCTTTGCATATGTCTATGTTAATGATTCAAGAATTGGAATTAATGGAACAATTTCGAGATATGAGTTTGGTTTATGAATTGACGTCTTCATGCGTTAAGCTTGGTATGTTGAAGCTTACGAGTGGTATTCTTGATGAGATTCGAGAAGGTCAAAAATCGGATTTGAAATTGGTTGACATTATGACATTGACTAATCAAGGTAAAAGTGGTGATTTTCAGATTGATGAGAATGGTGTTATGAGATGTCGTAATCGAGTTTGTATTCCGGATGTTGCAGATTTGAGAAAGAGAATTCTTGAGGAAGGGCATAGAAGTGGTTTGAGTATTCATCCTGGTGCTACTAAAATGTATTAAGATTCGAGGAAATTGTTTTGGTGGCAAGGTATGAAGAAAGATATAGCGGAGTTTGTTTATTCATGTTTAACTTGTCAAAAGTTAAAGATTGAACATCAAAAGCCGGCGGGTTTGATGCAACTGTTATCTATTACCGAGTGGAAGTGGGATAGTATCTCTATGGATTTTGTTTCGGTTTTGCCGAGAACATCGATTAATTGTGAGGCGATTTGGGTCATTGTGGATAGATTGACGAAATATGCTCATTTTATTCCGATGAGGATGGATTATTCGATGGAAAGACTTGCTAAGTTATGCATCGAGAGGATTGTGTGTTTGCATGGTATTCCGTCAAGTATTGATTCAGATAGAGATCCAAGGTTCACTTCGAGATTTTGGAAAGGTTTGCAAAGTGCTTTGGGTACGAAGTTGCGATTGAGTTCGGCGTATCATCCGCAAACCGATGGTCAATCGGAGAGGACTATCCAGTCGCTTGAATATCTTTTGAGGTCTTGTGTTTTGGAACAAGGAGAAAATTGGGATAGTTTCTTACCTTTGATTGAGTTTACGTATAACAACAGTTTCCATTCTAGTATTGGAATGGCACTTTTGGAAGCTCTTTATGGTAGAAGGTGTAAGACTCCTTTGTGTTGGTATGAATTGGGGGAGAGTGCTGTGGTTGGACCCGAGTTGATTCAATAGACTACAGATAAGATTAAGATGATTCAAGACAAGATGAAGGCTTCTCAAAGTCGTCAGAAGAGTTATCATGATAAGAGGAGGAAGGCTCTTGAGTTTGAGAAGGATGAACATGTGTTTCTTTGAGTTACGCCAATAACGGGTGTTGGTAGAGCTTTGAAGTTGCGTAAGTTGACGCCGCGTTTCATAGGTCCTTATCAGATTTCGGAGAGGGTAGGTGAAGTGGCATATCAGATTGCATTGCCATCGTCTCTTGCTAATCTTCATGATGTGTTCCATGTGTCTCAATTGAGGAGGTACATTGCGGATCCATCGCATGTTGTTCAATTAGATGATGTTTAAGTGAGAGATGATTTGACGGTTGATACATCACCTATGCGAATTGAAGATCGAGAGGTGAAGAAGCTTCGTGGTAGGGAGATTTCTTTGGTAAAAGTGATATGGGGTGGAGTGGCCGATGGCAATATCACTTGGGAACTCGAGGATAAAATGAGGGAATCGTATCCGGAGTTGTTTGTTTGAGGTAATTTTCGAGGCCGAAAATTTTTTAAGTGGGCGAGAGTTGTAACACCCTATTTTTATTACATTTTATTTAGTTAGGATTATTTGATATTCGGTATTGTTTGTGTGTTTTATTTAATAATTGTTTGAGTGATAGTTATTTAATTGTGTGGTAATATGTGAATTAGCTAATTAATAAATAGTAGAATTATATTAGAATTAGCTATTGAGTCAGCCCGCTAAGTGGAGCTCGGTTTGTATTTCGCTTCTGCCTATCGCCGCTTGAAGCGGGGTTGTTGAATTTTTATTTCTATAAGCCCGCTTGATGGCCGCTGAGCGGATCCTGTTTTGCAAAACTTTTCCAAACTTTGAAATGATGTATCTTTTGATCCGTAACTCCTTTTTAGGTGTCGTTTGAACCATATTGAAGCTTAAATAATTGTCTATATGATAGAGTAGGATTGATTGATAATTTTTTCATTTAATTATGATGTTAATTGAAAATAACATGTAATTATATGTGTATGTTATGGATGAATTGTGCATGATCAATGTTCATGGATGTATTATGCGATATGATAACCGTGAATTGTGTGATTGATTGCTAAATGCTAATTGGTGTTTGAGATTGGATTAATGTCATGTTGTGTAATGTTGTGCAAAGTTGTAAAGATGTGATTGTGTAGTTTAAGAGATAGATAGATCGTCTTAAATGCACGAGTCTTGTTTTGTTGCACACGTACACAAACATGAGTCTTTGAAAGTGACAATGTTGGGTAATCTCGTGAAGGTTATTTACTTGTCCCAAATCTAATGTCGAATGAGATTTGAAAGCTTAACGCGGAAAGAGGCTTTTGAGGTGGTTGTCTAGTCTATGGAGGAAAGACAATCAGCATGATCGGAAATGATAACGGATGGGATCCACATGCATATTGCATAGAGTCACACTTGTGTCGCACGTGTCGGTGTGAATTGTGTTTTGTGTGATTTTGCATTATGATTGGTATGGGTTGATTATGTGATAAGTGATGCATAATGTGGAATTTTGTGTGATGATTGTATACTTGATGGTACTTCATTAGTGGACTACAATTTGTTGAATTGGTAATTAGATATGATTACTTGAATGATGGAATTTGGTGATTTAATGATAAAACATTATAACTTTGATGTATGGTTATAAAAGCATGTTTTTATGAAGAGTGATGAATTATGGAATGTATGTTTGTTTATGTTGCATTTCCCATTATTATATTTTCTATGATAATTTGAATTCTCACCCTTCTGTTTGAATGTTGCCTTTTGTTGGTAACGTGTAGGTTCAAACGAGTAGTTGCTTGTTCGTGGCTTAGCCGAAGAGCTTCGAGTTTTGTTATTTGATTAGGTAGCGAGTCATATGCTCTGGTCATGTAACACTTGGGGGGATTTCGTTAACTTATGCTCATGTTTTGAACATTGTTATCCTTATGTTTTGTTGAACATTTTGGATGTATGTTTTAACATTCGGATATGTTGTTTTAAAGGCCTTGTAGCCTAGATTTGTGAATTCAAGTAGCATGGATGTAAATGTTACTTTGATGTGGTAGATGAATATGGTATGGGACATATTCATTGAATTTATGTGATATCAATTCTTTTGTTTTTCCGCAAGCGTTTATGCATAAAGTATGGAAGCATGAGATTTACATTATTGTGTTACAATATGATCTTTGCATATTATGAATGTTGTATGCATGTTATTTTGGGATTTTCATTTTATGGAAATCAACATGTGGCGCCCTTTTTCCTTATACATGATTACTCTGTGAGATTGTATGTTATATTTGGGGTTAGAAAAGGGGTGTTACACCTTTTACCCTAGGGTTTATCCATTTCTTTTTAAGTATATCTGGATATTCCTTGTCACCTTGACGGATAACCAGAAGTTCTTGTTTCCCCAGTTGTTTCTTTCATTCGGGTCCATCACTTATTCCTTTTGTTAGCGGAGTTTGTGTTCCTTTACCAAGTTTCTCCATCAACAGTTTTTCTCTTGCGGCGCTATATTCCCCATAAAGATTCGAGTCTGTCTCATATCATACAAAAACAAAAAAAAATCCATGCATTCATTCAACATAGCATGTCATCCCATTACATTACGAGACAAAAAATTAGTTTGTGAGATATTTAACTATCTTCCACTACGATGATATGAAGCATGATCAACTTCATATCTTCTGGTTGAATATATTTAAATAGGGGCAGCTGTCATACACTATTTTTTGCCCCAAATCTATTCATTAGATACATAACAAATTTAAAAAAAAAAATATACATAGCATTTGCATTCATTTAGAAATATTATCAAAATATATACATTCATTTCATATATCATTTTGGAATTAATAGTATTTTTTGTTCACTCTTATTAATCTTTTTGGGATTTATAATTTTAATTTTAAATTTAAGTTGAATTATTAATTAAAATTAATAAATCAATTTTATCATATTATTTTGTTATTACTTTCTTTTATTTTATTTTAATAGGGGCAGATAATAAAAATGGGAGATTCATGTTGATCCATTGGATTTAACAGCAAGGCCCATCATCATTTTGATCCAAGTCCAAGTAATTCTGGAAGATAGTCTTGAAGACAATGTTGGGTCCACATATTATATCCCGATTCTTATTTTTCCTCTGCAAGAATTTTTCATCAAGCTTTCTATTTGATGACATCACACATTTCACTACAAACAAAACCTGCACTCAAATGTCCTAATTTACCCTCTAGCTCACCTGCCAATCACATGAAATCTACGGATATTTCCTCTCCCTCTAATAGATTCATGCACTCACCTCACTAACGAATTCTTATTTCAATGATCGGCCAAATACCCCACTCATCCTTATCCAAATTTCCCAATTAATTCCCTCTTTTACCTTCACACTGAAATCGATCTGATTCAGATCACAACTCATCTGTAAAATAAAATTCACCATCAGTCAGCAACTACCTCCATTCAAATCGCATCTCACGACAACTCTATGAATTCACAACTTACCTTCAAAGCTCATCAACATCATCCCAAAAGCTTCAACAAGCAACGATTCTGGTTCGTTAAACGCTTCAATCACTTCGAAGATTCTGCACATGGGGACTCAACAACTTCAAATATCAGTGATGCTACTTCAAATCATCAATAACACGCAACGACATTTGAAGTTCACATCGATTGTTCACGAATAAGAGGAATCAAGCTCACCATGGATCATCACCTCTAAGAACATTCAGAGTTGGTAATTTTCTTAAACTCCCTCCTTTCCTGTGCTGAGAACTGCTCTGATTGAGTGTGAACTGGCTCATGTTATTTGTTTCAAAATGTCAATTGATTGCTTGTGATTTGCTTGTTGCCGTTTTCGTTTTTGAATCGAGTTGCTTCTGGAATATATATATATAACATGAGCTATTAGACAATTTCTTGGACATTTATAAGCTCTTGTTAATTTTTGTACATATTATTTTATTTCCGCCTTAATTTTCATTTGGGTTGTAATTATTAGAAATAAGTTTCATCCCCATTCGTTTAAATTTGTAATCCCCATCCCCGAGTCTTGTAATAATTTTACCGCTTTCCTTTATCGCTTTATTTTATTATTGCTTGCATGCGTTTAACCGTTTTTCAAATAAAATTAGGTTCTTAGTCGTTTTCTACCGTAAGTCGATCGCACTTCACGCATCGCCATCAACTGTACCTACACGTGCACAATGGCACGCATAGCCTTTTTGCTAGTACACTTACACTTTTACCCCTTTCATGTTCATTCCTTTATGCTTGAACTTTTATGCTTGTTGGTATGGATTTTACATGTATGAACTTGTATGTTTCCATTTACTTTTTCCATCTCTTCATTTTAAATAAATTGTTCATCCCCGCATTACTTTGTCCATATACCAAGCCCCAACCAACTCTTTGTAAGTTGATTGTCTTGCGCATCGCCATCAACCTGTTTTCAAAACTTTTTTCATAATAAAACCTAGACTTTTGTCGTGTGATCTTTTTTTAAAACTCTTTTGTGCACTTGCACTCTTATCCTTTAAAATTGTTTTCAATAAAAACCTTTTTTTTTCAAAATTTTTGAGCAGAACACAAATGCTCTGACTTCTCCATTTTACTGAGGAGGTATGTAGGCACAAGATGTTACGTCTTGCCGAGAAAATTTTTGTAAATAAAATTTCTTTTTTCATTTCTTTCTTTTCTTTAGCAAACAAAAATGGTTTTAAAATAACACATATTTTCAAAAGGTTCCTATGGAGTACCACAGATGTGAGGGGTGTTAAAACATTTCCCTTGCATAATCAACCCCCGTGTCCAGATTTTCTCTTTGGGGGTTTTATCTATTTTTTCACCTTTCCTCTTTTGGAAACAATAAAGTTCGGTGGCGACTCTTGTAACACTCCATTTCTATCCGGCGGATAATATTAAAATCAGAGTCACAATAAAAATAGGATGCCACATTTTTTTCCGACATAAAAACGTCAATATATAATCGCATGTAATACAGATACATAACACATTAAAACTTGGATGAACAAATAACAACAACTTTATGTCTTCAAAATAAAACAACTTTTAAATTACCACGCAGCGGATTCATAAACTCCAACTCAAAAAGCATAACATCTTTGTCAAACATAAATGACTTCAAAGCAACAAAGTATTTAACAAAATTCAACTTAAAATTCAACAAAGAAAATAAAATCAACAATAAAGCAACACGCGTTCATCCCCCTGAGTGTTAAGTATCAGAGCGACCAACACCTGACTCGAACTACTAAAGGTAAACAGACTTCACTCTGGATTACCTGCGCGTTACCAACATAGGGGTAACATTCAAACAGAAGGGGTGAGATATCAAACAATATAATAGAATGTATGATAAATGATATCTTAGGATCAGTTCATGCAAAATACCACTTCACAGCTTTTTAACAATATTTAAGACAACCATTTCATCCATGCAACAACTCAGGATGCAACATGAAATGCGACTCATTTTTATGCACATGCATGTGGTACCAATGGAGCAAAAATCCCAACTTAATAACCTGCCAATTAATAGAGGCATCAACAAGGCATAAGCTTTCAACTTCAACTTTTGTCAATCCAGGCCAACTTATCGAGATGAGCTCCCAACTTGATATGCCATGTATGCGACAACATTATGAATGTAAATAATAACAACGACAACAATAATTACACAACAACTCATCACAAACTAACACTGTCCATAAGCCTACAACTTGATATTTGCCAATAATTAGAGGCAATACAACATTTTATCACCACCTACAACTTCATAATCAACCATAACAATACACATAAACCATGTCGATTGAATGTTTAGATTTTGGGATTTTTGGGGTTTTGGAAGTTTAGGTTGTTTGGAGTGATTTGATGAAATTTATGGAATGATGAACGTGTTTGGTGTTAAATGACCCCTAAAAAAGTGTTAGAATTGTGTTAAGATATGTTATTTGGTGATGTTTGGTATGGGGATCGTTTTGGTGCGATTGGGTGGGAATTGGGAGAAGAGGGATGCCAAAATCGCACAACAGAAATTCCGGTTCTGGTTCTGGTGCGGAGCGCCATGCTGACGAATCGGAGCGTCGGGAAAGCGTGTGCCCACACGTCTCTGTCGAGCGAGCGTAGCGGGCGAAGGGATGTCACGCTACTGCCTCGGAGCGTCGGGCGAGCCAGTCTAGGCGCCGGGCGAATGAGTCCAATTTTACAACATTTATTTTTCGTATCTTTTGAATCGTAGGTCCGTTTCAAGTGTCGTCTTGGGCATTGTAAAGCTAATAAAATAATTTATGTGATAAAAAAGTGATATGGGCAGTGGCCCAATTTTAATTTAAAGATTCCAATTTAATTATGTTGGTGAGTTATACATTGTGTGCATGTATTATTAAATGTTACAATGTGATAATGTGGTGATGATATGACGTGATATTGATGTGATATTAAGTGTGATTATGTATATTTGATTTTTGAATAATGCTGAACATGAAAATGTTAAATTCGGTGGTGTGGTGTTGAGATGATTTATTCATTGTGATCGGTGATGATGGTAAGTATGTTAGATGTTTTTGCATGCATTCATAATCATTTGGTGTTTGAATCCCGGTGGTGTTTGGATCAGTGGATGGCATAATTCCTATTGTGTGGAATTAGTGCTGGCAGGGCCGTATCTCGGTGATGTTTAGATCTGTCGGATGGGTTAATCCCATGACGAATTGGTACCACATGCATAGTGTCAATGCATTGCATTTATATTGTTATAACATGATTGGAAGATTTTCAGTGTTATTTCATGGTGATGTAATTGATTGTATTTTGTGTTGATTGGTGAATATTTTCTGAATACCTAACTACATTGCAATTGGGTGAATAATATGTTGATGATGTTTTGTCGTTATGAACTTATAATATAGTTTTGGTGAGGATAGCTTATAGGCTAGTCCGTTTAGTTGTAGAATCGGTGTCATGCTCTGATTTGTAACACTGGGGAACGCTTGTTTTTAGGGTTGATGGTTATACTTTCAGTTTAATTGGTGTTGTTGGATTATGTTTATTTGGTTTATGAATCGGTGATTGGTGATCCCAATTGATAGTCATGTTATTTAGTTTTTAAATCAATTCCGTTGTGTTGAACATGGTTTATGGTTTAGGGTTTAGGGTTTAGTCACAATAAACCACAAATGATTCAGTCGGATTCGGTAAAATCAAAATAAGAGCACTAGTCAACCTCTTCATCAGCTCTTGGAATCCTTCCTCACATTTTACATCCCAAACAAAAGCCTGACCCTTTCTGATTAATTTAGTTAACGACAATGCTAACTTTGAAAATCCTTCAATGAACTTCCTGTAATAACCTGCCAGACCAAGAAAACTACGGATTTTGGAAACTGACTTCGGAGCTTCCCACTGAGATACAGCCTCTATCTTGGTAGGATCGACAGCAATACCATTCTTGGAAATCACACGTCCAAGAAAACGGACCACTTCTAACCAAAATTCACACTTTGACAGTTTGGCAAAAAGTTGCTTCTCTTTTAACAACTCCAACACGGTTCTGAGATGTTCCGCATGTTCTTCCTTACTCTTAGAATATATTAGGATATCATTTATAAACACCACTACGAACTTATCGAGATAAGGATGAAATATCCTATTCATATACTCCATAAATACACCAGGTGCATTAGTAACCCCAAACGGCATTACCGAATACTCATAATGCCCATACCTTGTTCTGAAAGCAGTTTTCTGAATATCATCCCCTTTCACACGAATTTGGTGATACCCAGACCTCAGGTCAATCTTACTAAATACACATGCTCCAACTAGCTGATCCATCAAATCATCAATCCTCGGTAAGGGATACCGATTCTTGATAGTAACCTTGTTCAACTGCATGTAATCCACACACAACCTCATTGAACCCTCTTTCTTCTTCACTAGCAACACATGTGCACCCCACGGAGAAACACTAGGACGGATGAATTTCTTCTCAAGTAATTCTTCCAACTGCTTCTTCAGTTCAGTCAACTCTGACGGTGACATACGATACGGTGCCATCGACACTGGACTAGTTCCCGGAATCAATTCAATGGAATACTCCACTTCTCTTTCTGGTGGTAATTCATTCACTTCTTCCGGAAAAACTTCTGGAAAATCACATACCACGGGTAGTTCGCTACTCACTACTCTTTCCTTCGAATTCGCCAATGCAAACAACATAAACACCGCTGCACCATTCTTGATAGCTTCATTCACCCGTCTAGCTGTCATCTCTAGATCATCAGAATTAACTCCTTCAGGAAAGTTTACTGTCTTCGAAAAACAGTTGATGTGAACACGGTTAAATTCTAACCAGTTCATCCCCAGGATTACATCGAGTTGTTTTAACGGAAGGCACACTAAGTCCATCCCGAATTCTCTACCAAAAATGTCAACCGGACAATTCAAGCATGCTGACGAAGTAGTTACTGAACCCGGCGCTAGAGTATCAATAACCGTACTTCCATTTATTTCAGATATTTCCAAATTCAACCTCTTAGCACAATCCAAAGAAATAAAAGAATGAGTTGCTCCAGTATCAATAATCGCAACTAAAGGTGTGCCATGAATAAAACACGTACCTTTAATTAGTCTATCCTCCGGAGTGGTCTCTGATCCAGACAAAGAAAAAACCTTTCCTCCAGCTTGGTTCTTCTTCGGTTTAGGACACTGTGGGCTAATGTGACCCCCTTCACCACAATTATAACAAGTCACAATCTTCTTCTTACAATCAGCGGCAACATGACCCACTTCTTCACACTTGAAGCACTTCTTCTGGTTCAGCTTGCACTCATTCCTACGGTGCCCGACCTCACCACAGTTATAGCACCTGACAAAATCACTGGAGTCTCCCCCACTAGGCTTCTTCCAACCACCAGTCTTTGGATTACCTCTACCATATGGCTTACCCTTATCCATAGGTTTCTTCCCTTTTCTGTCAACTAACTCGCGAGAGTGAGATGACTTCAGCTTGAGATTATCTTCCTCAAAGATCATACTACAGTCCACCAAATCTATAAATCTCCGGATCCTCTGATATCTGATACCCTGCTTAATCTCATCACGGAGACCGTTCTCAAACTTGATGCATTTCGAAAATTCACTAGCTTCATCATTGTTGTAGTGAACGTAGTACTTTGCCAGCTCAACAAACTTCGAAGCATACTCTGGTACTGTCATGCTACCTTGAACTAGTTCCAGAAATTCAATTTCCTTTCGACCTCTTACGTCTTCAGGAAAGTACCTTCTCAAAAATTCTCTCTTGAACACAGCCCAAGAAATAGCCACACCATCAATTTCCAATTCAGTCCTGGTAGCCATCCACCAGTCGTCAGCTTCTTCAGACAACATGTGAGTACCATATCTCACCTTCAGATCCTCAGCACAATCGATGACTCTGAAGATTCTCTCGATCTTCTTAAGCCACTTTTGAGCACCCTCAGGATCATGCGTGCCCTTGAACAATGAAGTATTGTTCCTCTGAAAACTGTTCAGCTGCCTGTCAGCACCAATCGCAGCTTCATTGGCATTTCCTCCCAGCACACCAGCAATCATGCCCAGAGCCTCAGCGATAGCATCGTCGTTTCTTCCTCCTCTTCCAGCCATTGTTCTGTTTAAATCACAACCAATTTAATCCGAACAGAAGTATCGACAGTTTACTCTTACTAGTCGCATACACAGGAAAACAAAACTTAACACTAAGACTCTGGTCATAACGACCGACTATGCTCTGATGCCACTATTGTAACACCCCTTACTAACCCCGCGGCAATTTAAACAAGTTTTCAGAGTACATGAAAATAAGCGTGCCACAATTCATTCGGCCATGTCATGCATTCACTAAGGTAATCATCATAAATCAAAACGTTTCATGTTAACACAGTGGAAATTAAATCAAACGGACTAAGTTTAACATCTTTAAAACTTATCCTTCAAAACATCAAAAAATAACTAGAGTTGTCAGACATAAACTCTAAACATCACGTCCCCAGTGTTACAACTATCAGAGCATGACACCTGACGCTACTAAATAACTGACTCATGAGCTAATCCTCACCGAGTCGAACAGCCGCTATCCTCAATCTGAAAATGACAACATATAAGGGTGAGTCTCATCATAATTGACAAATGTTATAAGGTTATAAAGCAATAACACATCACAGTTGCATCATTCACCCAATTGTTTCATAAACAGACATTCAAAACAAGTCAAATAACAACCAACACATCATCAACATTTACAACCCTGGAATACATCCAATCATGTTATAAATTATGCATATGTATGAACTGACACTATGCATGTGGTACCAACATCATCGAATGGGAATAACCCATGACCGATCCAACATCATCAAGATACGGCCCTGCCAGCACAGATTCCACACAATGGGAATCATGCCCTTCACTGATCCAACACACCCTTATGGATACAGTATCATCAATGAACATGAATGAATGCAACATATACAACATACTTATACCATCATCATCAACAACATCATCATCATCATTCAAGTATGTTCATATATATTAACATCATTCAATCACAATTCCATCATCATCATCATATAGGAAACATACACGTACTTGCACCAATCATCATCATCGATAAAAAATAGCATACATGTATTTTCATCATTCTAAAACCAATCAATCATCATCATATAGATTATTCTATAAGGTTCGTTTAGCTCGAAACGGCACATCAAACGGACCAACAGTTAAAAAGTTATGCATCTTTGAACTTTTAAAATATCACAAACATCAACAGCACGCGGCGCCATCTTGGTTCGCGGCGCGAAATGAGCGTCCCAAAAATCCTTGGCTCCCTGCCAAGCTATTCGCGGCGCAAAGATATGCACGCGGTGCAAAGCGAGAAAAAGTTACATCTTCGCGGCGCCAACACGGGTACGCGACGCGACCTGTGCGTATCACAACTTCCTGGCATTCTGCCCACCTGTTCGCGGCGCACCCTATGTACGCGGCGCGAACCAGTAATTTCAGAAACCCCAACCTGCAAAAAACAACATTCTACATATTCCAAACTCACCCAATTCATACCAGTACAAACCTAGGGAAATGGAATGCACAAACAACACGAAATACACCTCATAATACACCAATTACGCATCAATTGAGACTATAACAACACAGACATCATGGATTCAAACATAGGGATCAAACATCATGCAATTTGACTCAATCCCTAAATCTATCATATGACTCAATTGACCCGAATTCTACATCTATTCAGTATTATCAACCCCTAACCCGATAATAGATGATAATCAGATAAGTCCCCCCTTACCTTAGCCAAATTCTTGAACTCTTCCCCTTTCTCTGCTTCTGCACTTTCACGTTCTTCCTCTCTTCTCCTCTTTTGCTCTTTTCACGTTCTTTCTCTAATTTTCTCCTTTTCCTTCTTTTATGAAAAATAATATAATTTAGTAAAAAGGCCTTGTGACTAACACCCCTCCTTTTACTAACACTACCTCGGCCCAACTCTATTATTTTCCATAATTTTTAGAGAAATGCCAAATAATTCCAATAAAATAATTTAAATCCCAATTAATTTAATTAAGGAAAATTACGGATGTTACAAGTTAAGTTAATCAATACCTTCATCTCAAATTTTTGTCCGCTACAGTGATTAATGTTGATTATTAGAGTGAATGATTGAAGCTACTGGAAAACTCATCGAAACAAAAACAATGAAGTCGCCATCGAACATATATTTATCCTACGCACGGGAATGGAAATTATCGAAGAAAACCAAATAATAGCACAGGTCTCAGAGAACGGGTACGAGTGTCTGTTACGTGAGGGGAAGGTATTAGCACCCCTCACGTCTGTGGTACTCCACATGATCCATTCTTGTTAGTTTCTAATCTAAGGGTGTGTGTGTCACGCTATGTGATAAGGGAAACATGCAATGGAAGATATACAGATAATATGAAACATGCAAATAGCAGTCAAACAAGATAAAGGAAAAAGTCAAACAAAATAACAAAAAAGGAAGGGGTCGCTCGCTAGGGTGTCCGTACCCTGTGCCTACGTACCTCCAATATGCAATGGAGAAATCAGAGCGCCGTAGTTCGGCTCAAAAGTTTCTATTTCTATCTCGATTCGCGTCTCCTAGAGAAACGAAACCGAGCACCCTACGGGAGCTTGCAAACAAGGAGCATCACAAAGATCCTAGCAGACATGGCATGTGAACAGGCATCACAGATAAAGGAAATAAACATGGTGAGTGTACATCGAACATGTGAATAGGTATCACAAAGATATCATACGAACAGGCATAACAGATAACATATAACATATAACATGCATATCACATAACGCACAAGAAGCATGTACACAGTAATGGCACGCAATCAAGCTCAGCTCGTAAATCAATCAAACTATCGAAGTAGCGACTTGGGAACTGGGGAGATGTTCTAGCTAACGGGGAAAGTCCTCCGAAGCCACCGTCTACGGGGAAAGTCCTCTGAAGCCACCGTCCACGGGGAAAGTCCTCCGAGACGGTTGAACAAGAAAATAACGGGAAATAAACGTTCTAGCTAACGGGAAAGTCCTCCGAAGCCACCGTCCACGGGGAAAGTCCTCCGAGACGGTTGAACAAGAAAATAATGGGAAATAAACGTTCTAGCTAACAGGGAAAGTCCTCCGAAGCCACCGTCCACGGGAAAGTCCTCCGAGACGGTTGAACAAGAAAATAACTGGAAATCATAAACAAACACAAATAGAACCTCCGGCCCACGTCTCAGAGAATTTCCAGATGCAATGAATGCCTAGGTCCTACTTCTCATGGCAAATATGATGTTGCATGCCTACCCTACTTCTCATGGCATCATATGGTGCGCGAAAGAGTAAAAAGGGACCAGGAGACAATACCGAGCGGATAGCAAATCCGCAATGAGCTAGCAAGCGAAAGCAAAGAAGTCCAGAATACTTTGCGTAAGCTAGCATCAAGCAAAGTCAGAAAGCATCGTCGTGAAAATAAATCACGAGCGACGTGTGGTACGCGTCAAGCATAATCACACGAGCAACCTGCAAGAGAAAACAAGCCAGACAATACAAGAATACGCATCTCAATTAATGAGAGATCAGATGAATCGCATCGAAAATAATTTTGTGTCCCACAAATAAAGTGGAACGCGACACAAATCAAGTCGTAAGACAAATCGCACCGGAAGTGAATTTGTGTCCCACAAATAAAGTGGAACACGAAGCAAGTCGAATCACAATCGAACAAACTCTTTCGAAGTACCTCGCACATCTTAACAATCAAATCAGTCTTAACAAGGAGGCATGTACCGCCATAGAAAATACTAGCAATTAAGTTCTAATTAAATCCTAAAACGAAATCTAACAAGAGCAAATCGTTTTTTCATGACACTTTCTTCTAAAAGTAAAAAACAAAACTACGTAACAAAGCATCAAATTCTAACAAGAAAAAATATTACATATTTTTATTATCTTTTTATCATGCAAAAAAAATCTAATCGAACATGATATTTTTCATGGCATTTTCTATCTAAAAAAAAAAACTAACACAAAAAGATGTTTATTACATTCTTTATATGTCATTTTATTACCTAAAAGAAATAGGAAGCAAACTAGTTAAAACAATTAAATTTAATGCGAAAAAATTATGTACACAGGGGGTTCAATGTGAAATATGGTGGTGCATAGTAAGCATGGTAAGGGCGCAGTCCCACTTGGGAAATTGATCCAAACAGATTTTTTGTGCAAATTTGATATTCAGATTTCTTATGACCAAAAATAGAGTGGTGCATGGGCCAGGGGTGGTGTAGCATAGTAATTTGCGTAAGGCCCAAAGGTTTACATGATTCATCAATTTTATCCAGGTTTTGTTAATCAATTCAATTAACGCCACTTGATCATATTTTAAGGACTTAATTAAGAACCATTAACTAAGAGGAAAGGTGAACACTTCTGTACCTTTGAGTTTAGTTGGGTACCGGTACCCTCAACCAATCAAATAACAGAATTCAATGCCACATCACTTTTGTATTTTATTTTATTTTAAAATAAATTAAAATTAAAATTCAATTTGTACTAAAGGTATTGGTACCCAATTTAAATTCATGTCATAGGTACCAAAGAATTTACCAAATTAATAACAAATGAAAAGGGATTAGGGTATAGTACATGTGACCATTGAGATTTCTGAGTCCATCTCCTTCCTTGAAACGGTGCTGGCGCTCTCTCTCGTCTCTTCCGATCGCCGCTCCGATCACACCACGTACGATGCTAAGCCGTTCGCTCTCATCTCCTCTCTTTCTCTCCAACTCGATTCTCTTCGCCTCAATCTTTCCCTCTCGGTTCTTGATCACGTGCGAATGAATGCTGAAGATGGACGTTCAGGTAACCACGCTGCAGGTTTGCGGAAATGGAGAAGATTGAAGTGAACCTGTTGTTTCGACTCTGCAGATTAAGGATGGATATGAAGTGCAGAACGGTTGAAGTTTATGCGTTGCAGATAAAGTGAAGGTGGAGATTATGCTCTGAGGAAGATGAAGATTGTGAAAGAAGAGAGGTTTGAATTCAAATTTCTGTTGAGAATTGGTTAGAGGTTCCCTTGGAGTTTTTCTGTTACGCCCTTTTTGTTCATTTTCTCATCTTCTTCTCATTCTTTTGGTTCTGTTTTGCAGGTTTTTGTGATTATTATTCAGAGATGAAGAATTATGGAGATAATGAAGATAAAGGTGTGAAGGTCATGGTGGTGATTCAAGATGAAGCTGACGGTTCAGAGAGAGGTGAAGATGAAGTAGTTATGAAGGTTGAAGGGATTTTGGAGAAGGTTGAAGATCCTGAGTTCCAAGGTGGATGAAGATGATGAAGAAGGTTCCCGAGAGAGTTTTGATCATGAAGAAATTTGAGAGAGAGTGGAGAAGTTTGTTACCGATTCTTTTTCTTCTCTTTTATGACTTTCTGTTGTGAATTGTTATTGATTTTTTTGTTCTATTTTCTTTTGCTTTCTGTTAGAAATTTCCTTGAACTTGTTCCCTTTTTTGCTGCCGATTTGTTATGATACAGGGTCATTGCTCTCTCTTTTTTTGTGTGCGAGTAAACTTGGGCTTCTAAATTATAATGGGCCTTTTCTTTTGTAATGGACATTTGTGTATATGGATTGGACTTAGAAACTTGATTTATGGGTCTTGAATATATAAATAATGGATGTCATTTGGATTTTTAAATTTTTGAATTTTTGAATTATGATGAATGAATTTAAATTCGATTCTTGACCAATTTCCAATTTTCATAAGAGCATTGCAACAACACACTTAACCCATAATCCTTGAAACGAATCATCACTCAATAGCTTGTATTTGAAATAGCCCAAAATTTGAAATAATGAATCATGAGATGAAAAGTTTGAACTCAAAATAACCCATGTACATGAATTCTCTTATTCTTAAATGATGGACAGAGCGTGACACTCTAAAATGATGACAACTTTGGACGAACTTTGAATAGCACGCATGAATTCTAGCTTGAATTAAATTCTTGATGAACAAAAAATGTCTTGACTGAAATTTGAGCAATAGAATCAATTAGATCATCAGATCAAATTCACCCTCGAATCATTAGGACCCTAATTCAACCTCAGTCCTTAATTCAAACCAAACTTGTACGATAAGCCACCAATAAAGTGAAAGTATTAGGGAGCCTTGAGCACAATGTTCTCTTTAAGCCCATAACCTTGTACCATGACTCATTATCTTGCAATTCATCCCACAAGCTTCTTGACTTAATGATCTCGAAACAACGAAAACTCTTTTAATTTTCTCTTGATTTTCGAACGACGAAATAAACGCCATTCATAACTTACAGCACAGATAAAGAAGGGAAATTTTGGGATGCAACAATAATCAATGATGATTGAATAATGAACTTAGGTCAAAGTTAATGAAGACTCATAGAAGGATTGATAAAATCAAAGCCTCCTAGCAACAAGTTTTATAGGTATTGAATCAATTGTCAAATAATCAACCATACTTGTAGTTTCAAACATAGGTTTGAGCCACAAATGATCATTTATTGATATGGGATAAATTTAGCGCTATGTTAAGCAATCGCCAAGTAACTTATATAGAAGTCATGCTACTACGAGGTCGGTCAATAATAATTTATGTGTTTAATAACAAATTAGAGAAATTATATATAAAATCATTCTCCTAAAATTTGCAACACATGCAAAATAATAATAAAAAAAGAATGAGATTGAGATGAAGAGTGAGAGGAATGTATCAAAAACAAAACCACAAGACCATATGAATTTCTCTTGATCATTATGGGATTTCATCTTAATGATCCATGAGAGGAATGGTATGACCGAAGCCTATACACAATGAATTTACCAAGACTTACACCCACAAATCAAAACAAAAGAAATGAAGAGAAGGAAAATAAGATCACAAACTCTCATCAAATGGATCATCAAGTATCAAATAAAAAAAAGAAATTTAAAACAATTTTAAAGGTTTTTTTAAAGAGAATAAGAAGCAAAAATCAAATCAAACATCTAAACATCAAATAAATTCAAACCAAAGATCACCATAAGTCAATGACTATCATAGGATCATTTTCAAAATGTTAATATGCTCAAAAAAAATTTAAACCAATTAAAACACAAAGAAAATGAGGAAAAAATATTAAAAATATCAAATGATAAAATAAAAATATGGAAAAATAGTGATAAAATCAGAAATAATTCAAAGTATTTTTGGTATTTTTTTCTTCATAATTTTGGATTAAAAATAAAGGAGTTATGAATATTTAAAAGATAAAGAAATAAAATGAAATTAAAATAAAATCAGAAAATAGAGAAAAAAACAAGAAGCGTTGTATGCACTTCATTAATTGACGTGGCATGATCTAAAGGATCAGAGATTCACATCCATGGCGTTCCTTAGTCAAACATACGCATCATGAATTAAAATGTCAAACCAATAGAATTAAAACAATTGGCTCAATGTCATTGGTTGAAGAGGAATTCAAGAGGAATTCTGCAGAAAACGAAGGTCCTTGATAGAGTAACCAAATTAAATGCTAGTGGTATCCTTGGATTCGTCTCTCATGGACGATCTCAACCACATTATCGCGAAAAATTTATTCAAAGTGTAGCTTACTCGTTTTTGAAAAAACTAGAAGAAGTTTTGAAAAGGGAAGTTTTAAAATTATCGATACGTCGATTTTAATCTATAAATATTAATTTTTATCCTCTTGCAATGTTGATTTTCTAATTTTCTGTATTTGGATTATTCCGTAGGTATGCATACGAAAATTTTTCATATATACATTTGCGGAACGTTTCCACACAAATATAAAAAAAATATTTCCAAAAGTACATCTACCGGAAAAAAAAACATTATTGGAAGCACATCTTTTAATTTAACATGGGCAAAGAGGGGCGTAACAGTTTTAAATTAAGTTGAGATAAAAAGTTAAAATTGAATGAAAAATAAAGTTTAGATCGAAAAACTCCCGTAACCGAAACCATCCTAGTAGTGCCTACGGTTTGGTTTAATTTTTGTTACTCTTTTTAATTTTAATAATAATGAATACATGATGTCGATGATATGATTTTTATTACAAAAAATACGATTTATCGGTTGTTTTTAATTTAGTTATTATAGTTCGTTCGTGGCAAAATTTGGCACGTGCCTTTGGTTGGAGATGTTGTCACCGACCTTTCTCTCTTTCTCCACGGCAAAAGCATCGTGAATCCTCGTCGTCGCGGTCGTCGATATTTTGTAGCTTCTTTTCCAATTTCGTACATCAATTTTACACTCCCATTTCCTTCCGCAACCGATTCTTCACCGTTTTAGGTTCGTCGTTACCCATCAATCTATTAGGGTTTCCTTGCCCCTTTACTTGTAATTGTTGATTTGGTTTAATATCTAGGGTTTCTTATACTGCTCAAGCTTGATTCAATTTCTATTATCTATATCCACTCTTTCAATTATCCACAACAACTATAGAGAATCCGTTTAGCGTCAAGCTTATTTTGCTCATACACTTTAACAATCATTGCTTGCATTCAATATCTTTTGCCTCTTGTTTTCAAATTTCTATATTCGATTAATAGGTTTCTTCATTTTACTTTTGTTACTGCCTTTAAATTGACATTTAAATGGATTTTGACATTGATTTTGATATTGAATTGCCAATAGTCATCAGGTGTTTGGTTTGTACTAGCTCCTTGGAACATTTTTAAGTTATGTGAAGAATAAAGATGAAACTACAGGCACATATTCCAGGACAGGTACCCAATCAAACAGGCTCTCAGTTGCCTGGACTCACCCAACTAAATGGCAATGCCCTCCCATCGCAGATGCAATCTTTAGGCGGTGTATCACGATCATCAAATAACATGGACCCTGAATTTCTTAGAGCACGAGCATTTATTCAAGAGAAGATGTAAGTTATTTGCTTGTTAGTTTGACTATATTAATTTCTAAGGGGAATTTTATCAATAGGTGTAATACTTGGAGATTGATATTTTCTTCAAACTAGCTATTGACATGCTAATGTAATCTAAATTTTGGAAGCCCTCCTATGTTGTTATAATTTGGTTCAAAAAGAAATAAATAGTTGGATTTATATTGAAAAAAGGGAAAGAATTTTTTAGGCACTTGGTCATTGTGAACATATAGTTGTATAGTTATTGCCTAACTTTGAACTAGCGAGGTCATTCTATCGAAGTTATTGATTAGGACCACTGCAGTATATATGCCATTAAGTCAATTGGATTACTCTCTGTCTCCGAGTGCTCCACCTGGTTCATTTTTTTGAATGGGATATACTATAATGCGTGCACATGATATATTATGGTATTCTTTTTCATTCTTGTTAATTTTACATTACAGCAAATAACATATATTTACATTTTACCTTCCAGCTGTGATGTGTTATTGCATCGGCATCCTCAGGCAGTTAATGATATGCAGAAAAGGAAGATTAAGGATCTTGCAAAACGCCTGGAGGAGGCCATGTTAAAAGCTGCTTCCTCTAAGGTTTTTTCTTGATCTCATGTTAATTATCTTATCACTATCGGGAGGGATTTAAATCTTCCTTAATTTGAATTTTTTAAATACCCAGATTTATAATTATCGAAGTAATAACAAGGTGCCTTCAAACTTTTTCCTCCTTAATTTCAAAGATTATTATTGTTTTAACAATGTTTTGTACTTGTATTTTAGGAGGACTACATGAACTTGGAAACACTAGAGAGTCGTTTATCTAATTTCCTTCGACGAGCAAATATGAATAATCAAGCCCAACAATATCCTCAGCTTATTAGCTCCTCTCCAATTGGTACGATGATACCAACCCCTGGTTTGTCGCACGGTCCAAATTCAAGCATGGGGGTTGCATCATCTATAGATGCCTCAATGATATCTTCCAGCGGGGGTAATAGCATGGTATCAACATCTTTCAATAGTGTTAATATGTTACCACCTGGTGGCATGCTCGGCAGTTCCATAAACAGATCTGATGGTAATAAAATCTATAGTGCTTTACCAACCTTTTTCACTTTTGTTTCTTTTTTTTTCTTTCTTTCATTCTGGGCGTATTTATTGTAGGTTTGTCAAATGGATATCAGCAGTCTTCTACCAACTTTTCTGTTGGCTCGGGAGGGAACACGTCATCAATGGGTGTGCCGAGAATTTCAAGCCAAATGATTCCTACGCCAGGATTTACAGTCAACAGCAATCACTCACATATGAATGTAGATTCATCTTCTAATGGTAACATCTTTTCTAGTGCAGAGTCTACTATGGTATCACAGTCACAGCTGCTGCAGCAGAAACAGCATGTTGGTGACCAAAGTCATGTATTGTCGAACCTTGGCAGTCAAATGAGTAGTGGAATGAGATCTGGTTTGCTACAAAAACAATTTACAAACTCAAATGGTGCTATTAATAGTGGGCTGGGCTTGATTGGTAACAATGTCCAACTTGCTAATGAACCAGGCACTTCTGATGGCTATGCCTCAACTTATGCTAATTCCCCTAAACACATGCATCAGCACTTTGACCAGAATCAGAAACCGGTAGTGCAGGGTAATCTTTCTTACCCGTGTTTAGTTGTATCACCTTTTTTAGTTAATATTATTTTTCTGGTATTTCTATCTGTCTGGGTGTATGTGTATATTTTTTATCCTTAGAAATTGACATCTGTCATAATGGGTGACAATTTTATTATCAGGTGATGGATATGGATTGAATAATGTTGACCATTTTGCTTCTGGGAACTTTTATGGATCTGTGGCATCTTCTGGGTCTATGATGAACAATCAGAACACAAATTCAGTAAAATTGCCATCTATACCTAAGACTAACTCATTGATCAGCAGTCACTCAAATTTGCATGGTATGCAGCAGGCTGCTCATATGAAATCTCAAGCAGTCAATCAATTGGAAAAGTTTCAGTCTTCATCGACTTCAAGAGATGCCTTTCTGCATTCTCAACAACAGTATCAGCAAAGGCCCCAGCAATTTCAACAGCTAGAACAGTATTCACAATCACAGCAACAGTTTCAGTTGAAACTACATGGTCAGCAGCCTCAGCATTTGGTCAATGATGATGGTTTCAATCAGTCTCAGTTGTCTTCCAATCTAGAAAACCAAGTGAAGATAGAGCCTGGAATTGAACACCATAAAGAAGTGCTCAATTCTCATGTTCCTGAACAGTTCCACATATCTGAGATGCAGAATCAGTTCCAGCAAAACTCATCTGAAGATTGTTCTAGGAGTGCACAATACCTTTCCTTTCCATCTGGTCAGCACGATTTATCGTCATTAGCCCCTCAAAATTCACAACAAATGTTGCATTCACACCAATTAGTTACAGAATCTCAAAATAAGTTCAGCAGTCTTACAGTTGGTGCACAATCTAATACTAAATCAGTAGTTCTAAACCAATGGCCTGACTCACTAGATGGTAACCACATGCCTAACAATATTTCACACGACCAGCATCTCCATGTGGATTTTCATCAAAGAATATCAGGAAAGGATGAAGCTCATTGCAATAACTTACCATCAGACGTATCAATGAGCCAAGCTGTTGCTCCTAGAGGTGCAGCTGATCCACCAGACCAGGGAAGTGATGTCAAAATGGTGCAAGCGCACAAAAATCAACAAAGGTGGCTCTTATTTCTATTTCATGCTCGACGATGTTCTGCTCCTGAAGGACGATGCAAAGAACGCTGTTGTTCTAATGCACAGAAGTTATGCAAACACATAGAAGGATGCACTCTAGGTCGTCATTGTCCATATCCTCGTTGTCATCATACTATGGTATTGCTTCGTCATTTCATGCACTGCAAGGATCCGTGTTGCCCTGTTTGTGTTTTTGTAAGAAATTACCGGCGTGCATTTCAACTTAAGGCTCAGATTCAGCCAGAATCTCAATCAAGTTTGCCAAGTGTGGTAAATGGATCATGTAAATCTTACAATATTACAGCTATGTCATCCAGATTGATCCCAAATCCTACATTAGTTGTGGAAACTTCAGAAGGCTTGCACCCATCACTAAAGCGCATAAAGATTGAGCATTGCACCCAGTCTGTTAATCTTGAAAATGATAATTCTGTTTCATCCTCTATTTCTGCAAATTGTGAATCTCTTGTTTCCAGGGATGCTCAGTCCCAAATCTATCCCAATGTAGAGAAGTCTATCTCAGTTAAGTCTGAGCTTACAGAAGTAAAAGCAGAAGTTCAGTCTCATGCTAAGTTTAGTGATATGAAGATGGATTCCAATAATGCAGATAATAAAATTCCAAGTGGTGAGCCTGTCAAGAACGATGATCCTGGTAATTTAGCTAGGCCAGAAAATATGAAAAATGAGAAAGAAATTGGGCAAGATAGGCAAGAAAATGTGATGCAGCACAGTGAAAATGCAGCTGGAACGAAGTCTGGTAAGCCAAAAATTAAGGGGGTCTCTTTAACCGAACTATTTACTCCAGAGCAAGTCCGGGAACATATTACCGGTCTCCGGCAATGGGTTGGCCAAGTAAGTATTTGTATCTTCCTATGTTATCATTTTCATAAAAAAAAGTTAATTTAATGCCATTAGTTTAATAATACTAACCATTTCAATTGTAAGTTAAAATCTACTGAAACTTCTTCTCGATTTAATAGTCTGTGGACTTCAAAAAGCACATGTTGCTTGTGTGAAATTCATTAATAACCTCCTTGTTTGGTTATACATCCTTTATTTTATATTCGTAGACAGGGATGTCACAAGCTGAAAGAAACTATTTAGTTTCAGCCTTTCGACAGAGTCTTAACAAACTAAATAAACTTTAAAATTTAGATTAAATGAAAGAACAAAATAGACCCTATGCGGATTATGTTTATTTTGGTGTCAACAAATTGACAACTCTTTTATATGAATGAGTACAAAGAAAAGTTTACCGAACTCCACTTTTTTAAAGTCTACCTCTAGGATTCTCTGAATAGAAGTATGTGCTGAGGGACGTGCTGAGATTGATAACAACTAGTTTAGTTACATATTTTCCTTTAAAGAGGCAGGCACTTCACTCTAGCCAAAGGCTGGCACCTAAGAACAGCATACAGATCACACTGCCCCAAGAATATACCCTCCTTTCTACAGAAAAAGCGTGTGAATCTAGTTTAGAGAAAAATCATCAATTCTTTGGGGCATTCTCGAAATTCATCAGTCAAGTCCACCCAAATAAATAGCTGGGTGCTATGAATATTATGCTAATGAATAACTTGGGTTTGTAGTTACTTTTAAGGCTCCAACTGATACTTTGATATACCCTAGGCTGTCTCTGTCTCTTTAATAGCCAGTTTCATGATCTACGGAACATGGTGTTAGTTACATATAATATCTCTATTATGCATTTCATCATTTGAATTATTTCTGTCTCATCAGTTTGGCTATGTTTTGATTGATGAAAGGAGATATAGTTGAATCGAACCTAATGGAATGCACTCCATGCTATTTAACATGCTAGGTTATGTTATCTTAAAACGAAGGTTTATTAACATGTTGAAGTTTGGTGTAACAAATTCTACTATTTTAATTGCTCATTTTCTATATCATATGCACACATTTTTTCTAACTGTCTTCTGTACTAACCTGTTACTATTATGCTTTCATTTCTCTGTGACAGAGCAAATCAAAGGCAGAGAAGAATCAAGCAATGGAGCATTCTATGAGTGAGAATTCCTGTCAATTATGTGCTGTTGAGAAGCTTACATTTGAACCACCTCCTATTTATTGCACTACGTGTGGGGTTCGTATCAAACGGAACAATATGTACTATACCATGGGTACTGGTGATACTCGGCATTATTTTTGTATCCCATGCTATAATGATGCTCGTACAGAACACATTGTTGTTGATGGGACTCCCATTGCTAAGTCAAGATTGGAAAAGAAAAAGAATGATGAGGAAACTGAGGAATGGGTGCGTGCCATATGTGCCATTTTGTTGCTTGATTAGTTGTTTATTTGTTTTATTAACCATCAATGTTTTGTCTGCAGTGGGTTCAATGTGATAAATGCGAAGCTTGGCAACATCAAATATGTGCTTTGTTTAATGGAAGAAGAAATGATGGTGGACAAGCTGAATACACTTGCCCAAACTGCTACATTGAAGAGGTAGAGCGGGGTGAGCGCAAGCCATTACCCCAAAGTGCTGTTCTTGGAGCAAAAGATTTACCTAGAACTATTCTTAGTGATCATATAGAACAACGGTTGTTTAAGCGGCTAAAGCACGAAAGAACAGAGAGAGCAAGGTTTCATGGGAAAAGCTACGATGAGGTGATTAATATACTGGTTATGAGAATTACATTCAGTTCTATTTTTATTTCATAATTACTTTTCTTTTTTATTTTAGTTCCTCACCTTATTATCTTGTATTTTATATTAGTTAGATTGTTAAGTATCCAATATCCCTGTAAGTTGGACGGTTAGTTAATTGGTTGGTTATAACCAGTAGAAGGGGAATTTGAGGGAGATTAGTCTTTTGAAAGAAAATCTGGTGGGGGAGTTCTAGGCCTCTCAAATATCTGGGTGCAATGAAGATTTTCTATAAAGCTCCAATACTCCTAAGTTTAGATATATCGTGTGTCATACACATGTTGAACACTGAAACTTGTACATGTGTCGGGAACCTCAAACAGATGTCCTAAAAAACTTTTTTTTACACTGACTCACCTCCAACACTCAAACACAAAATCAAGTGAGAATAAAAACATCTAAATATAATAAAAGCCATAAACAAAAAACCAGGCTTTGAAAACTACTTATTAAAATGATTAAGGCCAATTTCCTGTCCTAAGTGTGGGTGGGTCACCCACATTAGTCTAGGCAAATAACATGGATCTCAATATAATATATTAAGCCACACCCAAGGCTAGACATCAGCTTCATATGCCGGTGGAATAACAAACACCTGGGCTCATTAACTTATCTACTAGGAGGCATAGCATATGTATATGTCGTTTTAAAAAGAATTAAGGTATGTGTACGTTGATAAAGAACACAAATTATTAATATAATATAATACGAGACAGCTAAATTGTTCAATTCACAACAATTTACCAAGATCACTGTTATTCCACTATTAATTGTCCATGTTCTTGATGTCAAATCTTGGGCGTAAGGGGTGTGTTGAGATCCATGATCATTTTATGTTTTAAATGTCTAGTCTTGATCATGCAGTGTACTGAGATTTCCAAATCGACCCAGATATATGCATTCCACATCTTACAAGCGTGTTCTGTAAGAGACGAAACTTTGGGTCCAAGAGGAAATCATAGAACACTCTTTTCTAGTGCATCTTGGTTTCTAATGGATTGCTAATTTTGTTTTCATTTGGATGTTACAAGGTGCCTACATCTTACAAGCGTGTTTTGTAAGAGGCAAAACTTTGGATCCAAGAGGAAATCATAGAACACTCTTTGCTAGTGCATCTTGGTTTCTAACGGATTGCTAATTTTGTTTTCATTTGGGTGTTACTAGGTGCCTGGAGCTGATTCCCTAGTCGTAAGAGTTGTGTCTTCCGTTGACAAGAAGTTAGAAGTGAAACAGCGCTTTTTGGAGATTTTTCAGGAAGAAAATTACCCTACAGAATTTCCATACAAATCCAAGGTAATCAAAAGGTTGTTTTAAACTACATGGTTGTTATTAAAACCTTACCTATAATCAGTGATAATGATGTCTTAGCTTTCACTTCCAGGTAGTTTTGCTGTTTCAAAAGATTGAAGGTGTGGAAGTATGCCTATTTGGCATGTATGTTCAAGAATTTGGAGCTGAATGTCAATTCCCCAATCAGCGCCGGGTGTATCTTTCATATCTGGACTCTGTCAAGTATTTCAGGCCCGAGGTTAAATCAGTAACTGGAGAGGCTCTTCGAACATTTGTTTACCATGAAATTCTGGTAATGTCTTACATAATGTCTTACTTTGAAACCCCTTCTTGGAGATATTACAGTTCTGGCTTGTAATGAATACTGTAAACTATTTTCTATATAAACAATTTTTCATTTCATTTTATTTCTTGCAGATTGGGTACCTTGAATATTGTAAGCTGCGTGGTTTTACCAGCTGCTATATATGGGCCTGTCCTCCATTAAAGGGTGAAGATTATATTTTATATTGCCATCCAGAAATTCAGAAAACACCAAAATCTGACAAGCTTCGTGAATGGTGAGCACAAGAGATTTGATATTAGCAAAAAGAAACAAAAACTTGTCCTATAATTCTAATTGTATAATGTGGTATGTTTATTCATCTCTAGTGCATCTGTGAACATGTTTCATTAGGTATCTTGCCATGTTAAGAAAAGCTTCAAAGGAGAATGTTGTGGCCGATATCACCAACTTATATGATCATTTCTTCACATCTACTGGTGAATGTAGAGCTAAGGTTACAGCTGCCAGATTGCCATATTTTGATGGTGACTACTGGCCTGGGGCTGCAGAGGATTTGATTTATCAGCTACGCCAAGAAGAAGATGGAAGAAGGCAAAATAAAAAGGGAACAACCAAAAAGACTATCACAAAAAGGGCCTTAAAAGCATCTGGCCAGTCGGATCTTTCAGGAAATGCTTCAAAAGATCTGCTCCTCATGCATAAAGTAATTCATCATTTTAATAATTAATTTGCCACAATATAAATATCTTTTAGCAATTTGATTGTTACATTGTGTGATCATGTTTCCTAACATTATTATCTTCTCCTTTTACTTCACCGGTTTAACTTTTTTCGTTAGGTTTTTTTTTTTTTGTGATAATTTTATTTATACGAAGTTCTTGATCTTTCTTTCTCCAGCTTGGTGAAACCATTTCCCCAATGAAGGAAGATTTTATTATGGTTCACTTGCAGCATGCATGTAGCCACTGCTGTATTCTAATGGTGTGCGGCAACCGTTGGGTTTGTAGTCAGTGCAAGAACTTTCAGATTTGTGATAAGTAAGTCTCTTTAATCTTATCTCCATGTTTTGGCATACGACATGTCAATTACTATTTGTTAAACTAAATGGATATAACAGTAGAAAATTATGGCATCTCTAACTAATTAGAAAAGAGTAGTTCCAATTCCAACTACTATTTATCTGCTGTGGATATTTCTACAATAACATTTCTTCATCATCTCAAAATCATACAAGTCTTATCGTCATTTGTTTTTATCCCTTGTGTGATCTTTCAATTTTTCTTTTATTTAGTGCCAACTAAATAACTTTCAAACTCAACAAATCGATTTTGGCAGTAATACATTTTGTCTTGCATCTCTTTAGGTGTTATGAAGCAGAACTACAGCGTGAAGAGAGAGAAAGGCATCCTGTTAATCAGAGGGATAAACATACTCTTTATCCGGTAAGTAGGTTTAGTTTTGACGTAAAAAGTGTCTGGTTATAAAGTAGTTCATTACTTTTATACTTGTGTTAGATTCTATTAGCACTTGACTGTACTTGACTGTTAATCTTTTAATGTCTGCCTAATTCCTGGTTCCTACTCTCAAGAGATAAGGTCTTCGACAAGTTATTGAATTCTAAATTTGAATTTATTTAGAGTTAATCATTTTACTAATGAGTGAATTGTTAATTGTTTTAATGAGCTTTATCTTGCAGGTTGAAATTACTGATATACCAGATGATACAAAGGATAAAGATGATATTCTTGAAAGTGAGTTCTTTGACACTAGACAGGCATTTTTGAGTCTTTGCCAGGGAAATCATTACCAATATGATACTTTAAGGCGGGCCAAGCATTCCTCAATGATGGTCCTATATCATCTTCATAATCCAACTGCTCCTGCATTTGTGGCCACTTGTAATGTATGCTATCTTGACATAGAAACTGGTCAAGGTTGGCGTTGTGAAGTTTGCCCAGAGTACGATGTATGCAATTCTTGTTATCAAAAGGGAGATATTGATCATCCTCATCCGTTGACAAATCACCCGTCAATGGTGGAACGTGATGCTCAGAACAAAGAAGCAAGGCAGTTTCGAGTATTGCAGGTACTGTACAGGATATTAATGCTCCCATGGATTGTGTTATAGCAATGAACATACTTAATCTCACTTGTTTAAATTATTCTTATATTTTTGTGCCATAAATATACAACAAGGGCTTTTAGGGTATTTGCTAATTGCTTAACTCAACTCTCCTTAATCTAAGCTTGTGATAGAAAATTACCATACAAGGCTGCAGAATTATAAGACATGTGATTGTTTGGTGGTGTTAAATAGAAAACGCATGCAAGCTTAGTTTTATAAAGGTAAAAATTTTACGGTAGACAAGTGATTGCATCTATGAAAGAAAGGGAATCCAGGTTAAACTAAGGAGATGCAGGAAGAGGTAGAGAAAAGTGGCCTCAGAAATGAATCAAGGGATGTGGGTTTATGAAAGGAGGAAGGGTCGAAATAAAAAGGCAGGGGACAGATGGAAACCAAGGCATTGGAAGCATTGGGGGAAGAGAGAATTATAATGAAATTTCAACATTTCATGATGACAGTCGAGAGAGGGGTTTGGGAATCAAGAAAGTGAGGGAGGATGCGATAAGAGAGGGGTATTTGAGAGGGAGGGAGGTAAGTTGTTTGAAAGAGTTTGCAAATGTTGCATATGATTTATGCCAATAAGTTTTCAACTTATTTTCATAAGCTTCTGAGTTGGTTGTAAAATCAAATTATACCGAGCTCATGCATTATTTTCTCTTATTTCTACTTTGCTTGTGGAAATCGCTTATGCATAGACTCTCGAATGCTTAGTGGTCATTGAATAACCTTTGATTAAGCAGGTTACCAGAATGTCCATTTACTAAAACTAGAGGAACATGTTAAAACTACTTGATTTGAATTTAGAGTTCTAGTGAAATTTTATGGCACAAAAACTTGGATTTCATGATGTTTATCGATGACTAGCATAAAATGGATTATCAATGACACGATAATTCCAATTTGTTGAACATTTTAAATTAAAAAGAATCTAAGACAAAAATTGTGTAAGCCATATTATTAAATGGCACATAACCTGTTGCCTTTGAAGCATAGTCACTTTCTTTCAGTGTGATGTTTCTAAATTTATGTTGGTATCATGTTTTTGTATTTTTGTGATGCTATTGTTTGCTTTATCATCATACATGCTGTGAAATTTCTGTATATATTCTGATGTAATCGGATTGTGTAATTACAGCTAAGGAAAATGCTCGATCTTCTAGTGCATGCATCGCAATGTCGTTCTGCACATTGCCAATATCCTAATTGTCGCAAAGTGAAGGGACTCTTCCGCCATGGTATGCACTGCAAAACACGTGCTTCCGGAGGCTGCGTTCTTTGCAAGAAAATGTGGTATTTGCTTCAGCTTCATGCTCGTGCATGCAAAGAATCCGAATGCCACGTGCCACGATGCAGGTTTGTGGACCATTATACTGAAGTTAGTCTTTCGATTTATTATTGAATTTTCAGGTGTTAACTTTTGCTTTGGATTAAATCAGAGATTTAAAAGAACATCTAAGGAGGCTGCAGCAGCAGTCTGATTCACGGCGAAGAGCTGCTGTAATGGAAATGATGAGGCAGAGAGCTGCAGAAGTTGCTAACAATGTTTGATGAGCAATTTGTACATATAAATACAGGGGCGCTTCAAAGAAATGTTCTACACAGTTTCACCTATGCTTGGACAGCAGTGGTTGTTTTTGTGAATGCATAGGATATACATAGCCTACTAGCCTTGCAGGTTTGCTTGTCTATCTCCACATGATTGATGGCTCGGATTAGGTTCAACCATTTACTGCAGCTGCCCTCTTCTGCATGGGACTAACCAGGTCCAGCGGGGGGGATTAGGTGGCGTTTCCTTATGTGTTGGCCGATTCAGTGATTCTTTAATTTTGTCAAGTTATTTGTATTATTATGTCAAACGCCATTCATTCTTGGGTGGCAGGTGTACTATAGTCCTAATTAGTTTCACATTTCTTTACAAATGTTTGTGGGAGGGAGGTTGCTTTTTATTCTTAGTTTTACCCTTTTCAAGATTCACTGCATTTTGTAGAATCATTTTATTTAAAGAAGAAAGTAAATAATTAGATTCATACCGTATTGCACTCACTTTGATATTTTATTTTATATTCTAAAAGTTTTTTTTTTTTTTTACAAATACTAACAGAGATAAATTGATGGGCTATGAGCAGTCAATTTTAGTAACTTAATGAAAAGCCGTTTTGGTTTTCTCAGAACTGTTATTGTAAAAAACTTTTTATGTAAAGGATAACAAAAATCATTTTAGCAATAAATACTAGTTTAAATATTGATTTAACAAAAATGAGACTAATATCTCTTAATGAAGACATCAAAGTTCGGATTTATTTCGGAGATAGGAATCTAGATGTTTTTTTTAAGTAAACTTGTGTCTTTCTCTTTTTTTTTTTTTATATATATTTTTATTTCACTACATTGTACTTATTAGAAGCTCTTCTGGATTGTATTGGTAAGTTGTTTATTTTGTTTCTTTTTTTATTTATTTTTCATTCAACGAATTATCGTATTCTATCGGCAAGTTGTTTATTTTGTTTCTTTTTTATTTATTTCTCATGCAATGCATTACCTGAACATATTATATATGTATGATATTTTAGACTTAAATGCAATAGAAATATTTATTGCGCTTGTTCTGAACTACCTTGCATTGAATTTTTGAGCATAAGAGTTTAGGATTTGCATGCTATGTTCTTTGGTTTTGGTTCACATGCAGTCTGGATTGTACAATTCTGACCTTTAGTTCGTAAATTGAAATTCATCATTTTCTGCTATCTAATTTTTGGTTTGACTTGTTTTTGTTTTCATGTTATGACATCTTTCTCTTGTGCTTGTTTGATTGTTGAAAAATGACTGATAGTTAGGAAAAATTGAGTAATGCTAGAGTATCCCATCTTGCTTTCGTTTGTATGAAAAAAGCTAAATCCTCGCGAACTGTTGTTGGAGAGGATTCTTTTGATGGTGAGAGTTGTCTTCACTGGTTCATGTGTCTTGACATCGTCTGCTTGGATTCACTTCACTGATTCACGTGTCTCTGACACTGTCTTCTCGGATTCACGTGTCCGTTGTTGCCCTAAAGCCCTTCCTGCCATTTAAGTCACTATTGCCGAGATGCCCAAAGGGTTTTTCAGGAGGTCTTTCATACCTTTCATTGCTTCCTATATATCCAAACCATGCAGCTAGATACATGAGACAAAGAGACGATATAAGACTTTCAATTATCCTTTTAAACATTTGTGTTATAATATTTTAACAGTATAACGATATATTTATTTTTTAGAATACTGTGATACGTTAAAGTTTATCAGCCACAATATTAAGATTGTAAAGTTGGCGGAGCCTAATGAGTCATGGTTTTAGGATGTCATGCAGTTATCTGGGTTATAGGATTTATTCAAGATTGTGTATGGTTATATTAACATGGCTTATTGCCTGCTTTTGTGGAGGGATGCCACACAAATACGTTGTTATTTCATCTTCAAAAAGGTGAGATGTCCATCACATTAGATGATGTTTTATGTCTCTTTCATCTTCGAATCTAGGAAAATTGGTAAAATACTTCGGAACCAACAAACTTGAGGCACTAAACAAGATGGTGATTTATTTGGGATCTGACCCGATAAAAGCTCAGTAGAAGTTAGATGACTTTAGAGGAATTCATGCTATATTTTTATTCTTGGCGGATTCGTATGAGCACCACCTGATTGCAACAGTGGATGTGCTGATGGTGATGATGCATATGTTGCATACCACAAAGCGTTTGCATTAATGTCATGCCTCTTAGTTTTGGTCGACACGTCCGTTTTTTTTGTTTGGTGTACCTCTACTCCAAACTATTTGAGGATAGTCTATGGACAATTTTACATTTGACTGGAAACAATTGTCTATTCCAGGATGTACTCAGCTTCAGTAGTGGAAAGAGATACATAATTTTGCTTCTTGCTGAACCATAAGATCATATTGTTTCTTAGAAAAAAATACTCCAGATGTACTTTTCCAATCATTAGCACTCCTAACCCAATTAGCATCACAGTAACCCACTAGCATAGAGTTTGAGTTACGTGAGTACAATATCCCATAGTCACATATACAATTCACATACTTCATAATCCTTTTGACTTGATTGATATGACTTATTTTGGATTCTGATTGATATCTAGCACATACTCCAACAACAAACGTAATATCTGGTCTATTGGGTATAAGATGAATAAGGCTACCAATCATGCTTCTATACAGACTTTGATCCACACTAATCCCCTTTTCATCTTTCGATAACTTCAAATGTGTAGGAGCATGAGTTCTTTTGTGATTGGCATTCTCCAACTCAATTTTTTTCACAATATTCTTTGCATACTTGCTTTGGCAAAGAAATATAGAGTCTTCCATTTGCTTGACTTGTAACCCAAAAAAGTAGGTTAATTCACCCACTAAACACATCTCAAACTCAGATTGCATTTGTTTGGCAAAATGTTGGACCATCTCATCCGACATTCCACCAAAGACAATGTCATCCACATAGATCTTAGCTATCATAAGTTTTCCATATTGCTCTTTGACAAAAAGAGTCTTGTCAATTCCACCCTTTCTATATCCATGATTGACGAGAAACTTAATCAACCTCTCATACCAAGCTCGAGGAGCTTATTTCAGGCCATACAATGTCTTCTTTAGTTTGAACACATGACTAAAAAGGTGGGATCACCGAACCCTTTTGACTGTTCAACATACACTTCTTCGTCCAGGTAGCCATTTAGGAAAGCACTCTTAACATCCATTTGGAGCATCTTGAACTTTAAAAGACATGCCACTCAAAGTAGTAACCTAATAGATTCTAGTCGAGTCACAGGAGCAAATGTTTCATCAAAGTCCACTCCTTCAATTTGAGTGTATCCTTGCACAACAAGTCTGACTTTATTTTTGGTAACAACCCCTTGTTCACCTGACTTGTTCTTATACACCCATTTCATCCCAATAACATTTGTCCCTTCAGGTCTTGGTACTAAGTCCCAAACCTCATTTCTCTTGAATTGCTCAAGTTCTTCTTGCATAACATTAATCCATAACTCATCAGTCAGAGCTTCCTTCACATTCTTTGGTTCAAATTTTGAAACAAAGCAATAGTTTGACACAACTTCTCTTGATCTGGTGGTTATCCCTTTATTCATATCCTCTATGACAAGCTCCTTAGGGTGATCTTTCCGAATCCTGATAGAAGATTCTTTATCAGTTGTCTCAAATTCTCCAGGTTCAACATTTGCACTTGAGTCAGCAACATCAACATCACAATTATCGGAAAAGATGTTTCAACATCATCTGTGGCATCAGCTTCTTTTGTTGACTCATCAACCACCACATTTATGGACTCTATCATCACCTTATTTCTTGTGTTGAATACTCTATATGCTCTGCTGTTAAAAGAGTATCCCAAAAAGATTCCCTCATCATATTTAGGATACATTTTCCTCCTCTGCTCACGATCTTCCAGGATGTAGCATTTACTTCCAAAGACATGAAAATATTTCACAGTTGACTTTTTTCCTTTCCACAATTCAAAGAGAGTAACAGGAGTTCCACATTTGATAGTCACTCTGTTATGAATGTAACATGCATTGTCCATGGCTTTAACCTAAAAATAACATGGAAGTTTCTTAGCATGAATCATGACCCTTGCACATTTTTGGATAGTCATATTCTTTCATTCAACCACCCCATTTTGTTGAGGAGTGATAGGTGATGAGAAATCATGACTAATCCCTTCAGAAGAGAAGAATTATTCAAATTTTCTGTTCACAAATTCCTTTCCATGGTCACTCCTAATTCTGACAACATGACACCATTTCTTTGTTTGGATTCTTTGACACAGTTCTTTGAATATTTCAAACACATCAGACTTCTCTATGATAAAACTTACCCAGATAAATCTTGAGAAATCGTCAACCACAACATAAACATATTTCTTTCCACCAAGACTTTTAACCTGCATAGGCCCCATCAAATCCAAGTGAAGTAGTTCCAGAACCTTAGAAGTGGTAGTCAGATGATGGAGCTTTTTATGGGACATTCTTGTTTACTTCCCAATTTGACATTCACCACAAATTCTTTCTTCATCAATTTTCAGCTTGGGGATACCTCTAGCGACTTCACTTGATAAAACTTTCTTCATACCTTTCAAGCGCAAGTGACCAAGCTTTTGATGCCATGGTTTCGCTTCATCTTCACTTGTTATCAAACAAGTGGAAAGACATTCAGTTTCTTGAGGATTTCATAGATAACTGTTATCTTTTGATCTGGATCCCTTCATGATAACTTCACCTTTCTCATTTGTTACAAAGCACTCAGATTTAGTAAAGTTAACTTTGAGACCATGGTCACACAGTTGACTAATACTTATTAAATTGGCTGCTAACCCCTTAACAAGTTAAACATTCTCAAGATTTGGCTGTCCTGTATGTTCTAGCTTTCCAATACCTTTTATTTCACCTTTTGATCTATCTCCAAAAGTGACATAGCTAGTAGACCGTGGCTTAATATTGACCAAGAATTTCTAGACACTAGTCAAGTGTCTAGAACAACCAATGTCAAAGCACCAATCCTCTCTAGTAGACGCTCTAAGAGAAGTGTGAGCTATGAGAGCAGTCACAACCCTTTTGGGAATCCACTTCTTCTTTGTCTTTACAACAGTATGCTCTTTTATAGGTTGTGAAACAGGTATGGGATAGCCATATAATCTGTAACAGAAGGATTTTATATGAGCAAATTTCTCACAATAATGACATCTCCATCTTCGATTCTTACTTCCTGAAGGCTTCTTCTGATGTCTTTTAGGATGTTAGAACATTGGATCTGGTATCTTCTGTTTTCCTTTAGCTTGGACAAATTTTACTTTAACCATTTTACTTTTGGCTTTTCTTTGATTATTATACCCAACACCTTTCATATTTCGAGCATTCTTCCCAGTTTGAAGAATCTTATCCAACATATCAAAGCTACTGTTAAGCATTCTAACAGACTTAGTCATATTGCCTAGTTTAAAGTTTAGAAATACAACTTCACTCTTTAGTTCAGAGATGATAGATAGACACTTCACTTTTTCCTCCTGAAGTTAAGCAACAACTTTCTTATGCTCTTCTACTTGTTGGAATGCTTTCACACTTTAGAGGCACAACTCCTTGTACGCGGATGAGAGCTCCTCAAAAGTAAGCTCTTCGCAATCTGATTCTTCAACTGAAACTCTAGACAAAGCAGTAACATGTTTGGCAGTTTCAGTATCACTCTCATACTCATCTTTTACCATGATACAATAAGATGTTTCTTCTTCCTCTTTAGGTAAGTAAGACTATCAGGTTTTATGTGTCCATACCCTTCACACTCATGACACTCATCTCCTTTTCCTTGGTAGGGTTGTTCTTCAGTTCTGGACCTTCTCCCAACATCCTAATTATTGTTGATGTCGAGAGACTTGTTCTTGACTTGGTCTTGGCTACCAGTCCATCCTTTTAAACACCTTATTGAATTGTCTACCAATTAGCACAAGGTCTTCAGATAGATCTTCACCTCCATCTTCAGAACTCTCAGCCTTGGACATAAAAGCTACACTCTTCTTTTTCCAGACTTTTCCAAAGGTTTAAAGGGATCCCATAAGATCATCAACCTTCATGTTGTTATATCTTGGCTTCTTCAATAGCATTGACCTTCATGTCAAACCTCTTAGGTAGAGATATGAGAATTTTCTTAACCAACTTGACATCTGACATCTTCTCTCCAAGTGCCCCAGAGGCATTGGATATTTCAACAATATTCATGTGAAAGTCATGAATGCTCCCATCTTCCTTCATTCTTAAGTTCTCAAACTTAGGGGTAAAAAGTTGAAGTCTTGATATCTTTAACTTGGAGGTTCCATCATGAGCAGTCTTCAAAATTTCCCAAGCATCTTTGAACATAATACAACCATTTATTAGTCTGAAGATGTTCTTGTCCACTCCAATTAATAGGGAAGTCATTGCTTTGGAGTTTTCTAGAGAAACTTTATCATCTTCATCATCCCAGAATTCCTCCTCCTTTGGTAGATCAATAGACTTACCATCCTTGTCTTTAACCAATGGAGGACTCCAACCTTTGATCATAACTCTCCATGCCTTGCCGTCCATGTACTTAATAAAAGCCACCATACTAGATTTCCAATAGTCATAGTTCGTTCCATCAAGAATTGGTGGTCTATTTACGAATCCTCCTTCTTCCTTGTCCATTGTACCAGAAAGTAACTTCCCTGAATCTCACTCAGAGTCAGAGCAGGATGCCTGCTCTAATACTAGTTGAAATTCTAGTATTCAGATCTCAGGTGTCCTAAGAGATGTTGAGACACTGTGTAACACCCCCAACTCTATACTAAACAAATAAGGCATACATTTGCATAAATCAGAGTAAAGAAGCATGCATCTCATGAGGGCGTTACACATATATCAAAATAAGACAACATTTTATCTTTAAACATGCAATGGTCATTTCCAAATAACACGGGATTTTAAATAAACATTCAAAACCACAGCGGAATAATTATCTCATCAAATAAATGGTAAAATTGGATGATTCACATACATCATCCACCATGTCTCAACATCTCGGCTCAAGGCCACTCATCAACAAAATAACATATTCAAATACGAAATACAATATGAGTAAACAAATGTCTCATAACATTGAGTCATGAAAATATAAACCCAAATCCCATGTGTTACATATGACCAGAGCACAAATGACTACTTAGTTACGACACTCTACAAGAAATCTAAATCTCTGAGCTAAGCCTCCATCGAAGCACCACTATCCTCGAAAACCTACGCGTTACCAACAAAGGGAAACATTCAAACAGAAGGGTAGGAATTCAAATTATTATAGAAAACGTAATAATGGGAAATGTAAAACACAATAAGAATACATTTCAAGAATCCATCACGCTTCTCATAACCACGTATATATGTTTTTCCAAATATATAGACATGTACAAAATTCACCGATGTATCGCTAGTATGAACATATATCACCAAATGCACATATTCGTCTCTATCCCAATTTACAAAACATCATAGAATATATTTACATCATTGGAATTGTGTCATTAATATCACAAGTATACATGTTATCACCTCTCTTACCACATGTATCATCATCAATCAAACATGATTCACATATCCACATAAATACATATATCATTAGTACATATAACTTCACATCTACATCACATATGTTTCAATCACATATATTAAATTCATAACACAACAACCATTCATATCAAATGAATCACCAAATTCACTTATCATATCTCATACACACATAACAATTACATAATTGCATATAATCAAACATCAAATAACACCAATGTGATTCAATGCAAGACATGTGACTCTATGCATGTGGTACCCAATGTGAACCCAACGTTTCACCGCTTTCTGATTCAATATCTAGAATCCAAGCCACGCTTCCGATCCGGACAAGATCAAAGCCAATACGCCTATCTCCAATTAAGGATCACGTCTTCTACGCCTATTTCCATTCAAGGATCAACGTCTCTTACCATGTGAACCCACAGTTTCACCGCTTCCACCATAAAGCCGACCATGCTATGAATGTATGTACAAATACCAACATTATATGCAATTAAGATTATCTCATCAATCTTAACTTACCGCATACCACAATAATCCAACTTTATGAATTATCCGCCAATTGTACACAACATTCACAACACAATTAACAATTACAACAAAACTCTACCACCCTCACATATCCAATCACAATCATCATGAATATATTACCATACATCTTACCAACAATTGTTATTCACCACATACCAAAACATAACGCACATAAAGGCAATTACATGTTATTTCAAATAAAAACATCATAATTAATTCAATATATCTTATCATATAAATAATTTCATTAGCTTCCTAAGGCTTCAAACGGCGCATAAAATGGAGTTACGGATCAAAAGTTATGATCATTTGAATTTTCACAAAATAGGGCATTTTTGCCCGGCAGGAGAAATCCTTCGCCCAGCGCACCAATGCAGTGGCGTGACCAAAAAAATCTCACTCGCCCGACGCACGCTCGCCCGGAGGAAGACACCAGACAGCAAAATTTTATGCGTTTTCAGCACTTTCTATACCAACTCAAATCCGATTTTTGCCAACCAAAACTCATCCAAATCACAATTTAACACACATAAGGGTTCGTAAACATATTTCTAATCATGGGTTCCCATACAAACATCATAAAACATGATTAATAGCACAATCTCATGAATTCAACATAAACCCTAACATGTGAAAATCTATGAAATTGAAAGATAAAAAGGTTGCATACAAAACATACATAACATTACCCAATCATGCAATCCTATAAGAATTTGGATTCTAACCCTTACCTCTATTCAAACTCCTCCAATCTTCAAGAATATACTTCCCCCTTCTCTTTCTCTTCTTTCTTCTATTCCCCTCTCTTTCTCCTCTTTTCCCCAAATGAAAGTTATGAAAATAATTCTCTAAAACCCTAACTCTCTTACTATCCATCTTTTCTTAATTGAGCTTAGCCCACAATCTTTCTAACATCATAATTATAACACTTAGGCCCAATTAGTTATATTATTCTAATAACTCAATTAACCTAAATAACACAATTACATACATAATCAAAGATTCAAATAATTATTATATCACATAATAAATAAATAAATAAATAAATAAATAAATAATTATTAAAAACACCAAATAATATAATTACTAATATAATTAATAAAAATACTAATAAAATTGGGCTGTTACACACCGATCTCTGAATAACACACAATGGCAAGATATACAATACAAATAGTGCAAAAACTTAAAGAAACACAAGTAATTGCTCACTCAGTTCGGTGTATAACAACACCTACTCTGGAGGATACCAAGCCAAGGATAAGTCCACTATGACAATATCAATTTGAAGTCCTATGCAAACAACCTTCAGTTCATAGGTAAACAACCTCCGATTTACAACCTTCTCACCTAGTCACTACCCGTTCTATACTTCTATCTAAGACTCACCTAGATATGAGACCCGTCTTAATCCCCCTCAATCTCAATCATGATAATCAATTACAAAACTTTAGAAGACACACTTCTAAGACACACAATCACTCAGTGCTTAAAAGCTTATGAGTAGTCAACAAAACTTACAACTTAAGAACACACTCCTACTCTTTTATCAAGATGATATTAAAGAGACTCACAGTTGACAGTAGTCTGCAGAAACCCTAACAAAAAATACACTGTAAGTTCTACACTTCAATTAGGTTTGTTGCTTGCTATTTACAGTAATTTTCCAGACTGGATTGAGCTTTCAAATCGCAGCAGGGCACAACTAAATATTCTCCAAAATATTCTCCATAAAGTTAGGGCTTCAATCATTAGCTTCCTAAATATTCTACATATTTAGAAACTAATCATACATCTTGAAAACAGAGAAAATCTTATATCCCTAAATCAAGCGCCACATAGGATTGCACAATATTCTAAAATATTCTGCAAATGTAACTTAAAAGCAGACTTCAAAGATCCAGTTATACATAACAGTCACGATGTTGGATGATCCTGCAAATGATATCTTGCTCGAAATGTCTTATCAGTTGAAGATAAAGCATCTTGTTCAACATGTTGCCACAAGTTAGGTTTACCAAATATAATGTCAACCATAGAAATAGAGAATTAACATCAACCATTTCAAGACCAGATGACTTTAGCAGTTTACTTTGTAGTTATATTTGGTCTGTTAATGAACCAATTTATTTGGTAGTTTTATTTGGTCTGGTATGAACTAGTAGGTTATGGTTTGTTTGACCCAATTTATTTGGTAGTTATATTAGGTCTGGTATGAACCAGTGGGCTGTTTGATTTACTAATGAAACAATTGTGTGCTCTTATATTTGGTCTGATATGAACCAGTAGGTTATGGTCTGTTTGAACCAGTTGTATGATATTATGCTATTATTATGAACCAATTGGTATGCTATTATGCTATTATTATGAACCAATTGGTATGCTATTATTGTAAAAAAAACTTGTACTATTGTGAAATGGATATGTCAAATGTTATGAATATTATGTCAACCAATTGTATGCTAATATGTTATGCATTATATGCTATATTATGAACCAATTGGTCTTCTATTATTGTAAAAAAAATTATGTTCTATTGTGAAATGGTTGTGTCAACTGTTATGATTATTGTAAACCAACTATTATGGCTATGTCAACTATTACGTTATGCACCAAATGGTTATTATCAAATGTTATGGTTATGTCAAATGGTTATGAACCAACTGTTATTATGTCAAATGGTTATGAACCAACTATTATTTGTCAAATGGTAATTGTCATATTGTATAAAATGAGCTCAATTATTTCACCAAGTATTACACACATTTTAAATCACTAACTTCATTCCATAATCAAACAACATATAAATGTTACATAACTTTCAAATTAAACTAAGGCAACAAAACTTTCAAATCACTAATTTCATTCCATAATCAAACAAAACTGAAATGTTACAACATATTGGCCTGAATAGTCAACACCAATTCAACTAACACAATTAACATATAACCTATTACCTAATTGTTGAAGCAACTAAGACAATTAACAAAAGATGGTAATCATCCAATTGAACTTCAACTATTTCTTCAGTAATTTCATCTTCATCTTAATTTCTTCGTCTTTCATGTTGGCATATTTATTCTTTTGTTTATCATCATTCAAATTCTGCAGAATGAAGCAATAACTTCCTTTGCTCTTGGGTTGAATTCTTCATTCAACTAAACAAAATGGCTACATGTCTTGTAACCTTGCACCTAGAGACATCAATGGAGTAGAAGGAAGATACATCAATAGGGAGATTGTTTAAACATAACAACATCAAAATAAGCGTAAACGAAATCGTACCTTATACATCCCACAAACATAAAAACGACGATCTAGTTTTGCATCAGTTCATGCTGTCATCAATGGAGCATCAAAACCACATTGGCATCCGGCAAGAGAAAAAAGTGTGGTTCAGTTTGGTTCGGTTGACTTTTAAAAATAAAACTGAACCAAATAAAACCAAACTGATGCGTTTTATCATTCATAGATTACCATAACAAAAGTTCATAATTGTTAAAATAAGATTAAAATTTGATATATAAAATTGCGTCTATAATTAAAGAAATATATATTGGTTAGTAAGATTTTGTAACATAATGCGGTTTAGTTTGGTTTGCAAAATACAAACCGGAAATTCAACCGAACCACACGATTTAATTTGGTCTTGAACACCTCTAAGAAGGAGTATGAAAAATTTAAGTAAAACTTAGGGATTAAAAAACAAATTTTTAAAATAGAAGACTAAAAAATAAAAATGATCAAATTATAGAAAAAAGTGCATTTAAGCTTAATAATAAGTAGGGGTGGCAAACGGGTATGTCCGTCCCGCTTAGGCCCGCCCCGCAAAAGCCCGCAAGAAAATGGGACGGGGCGGGACGGTCGTAGCAGAGGGTGCGGGCCTAAAACTTTGGTCCGCCCCGCAAAAAAGTGATGTCGGGGCGGGCTAAGCCCGCGGGCACCTCAATTTTTAAGCCTAAAAATATAAAATTTATGTTAATTTCGGTACCCGCAAAATCCCACATAAAAAATGGGGCGTGACGGGGCGGTCACACTATAGGGTGAGGGCCTAAAACCTTAGTCCGCCCCGCATAAAAGTGCGGGCAAAACGGACATGCCCAACGGGCCGGGCCCGTTTTGCCACCCCTTAATAAGTATATAGGTGAAGTAAGTTGTGTACGTGGAAGCAGCGAATTCATGATTTATTTGTGGATTGATTCCAAAGTTACGTGGTCGAGATTATCGTGTCAATGTCACTCCACTACACTTCATCATGCTAGTTTAGATTTTGAGCTGCTCAACCGCATTAACAATGAGCGCCTCCGCCTCAACGGCAATAGCATTTCCCTCGAAAATCAATTTCAATTATCCTCTGAGATTTCAACGCCGCTTGCTACTACTAACTCCTAGGGCTACTGCTCCAAATACAGGCAAGGACAGCAAGAACGAAACCGACGATGACAAACGACAATCGCTTAGTCTCGACGATGTCAACCCGGTGGGACTCGGTCGTAGATCGCGCCAGTTGTTCGATGATGTTTGGAGAAAATTCTCTGGATTGGGTCAGATTTCTAGGACTATCCGCACCGATGATCAGGAGACACTAGATGCTCTTCTCGTCCGGGAAGGTCCTATGTGCGAGTTTGCAGTTCCAGGCGCTCAGAATACAACTGTTCTCGTTGTTGGTGCCACCAGCCGCATTGGCCGCATTGTTGTTCGTAAGCTCATGCTCAGGGGTTACACCGTCAAGGTCAGTAATTCAATCAAATTCAATCATGTCACAGCTTCAAAACACTAACTCGCTCTAACTATTAAATGAATTTTTTTTTGTTTTTGTTGCAATAAAGGCTTTCGTTAGGGAGGCTGATCAAGAGGTGCTAGAGCTGCTTCCGAGGTCAGTAGAGATAGTGATTGGGGATGTTGGTGATCCTGACACTGTCAAGGCTGCCGTAGAAGGCTCTAACAAAATAATATATTGTGCAACTGCCCGCTCTTCTATTACTGGTGATCTCTTCAGGGTTGATCATCGAGGAGTTTATAACATATCTAAAGCATTTCAGGATCACAATAATAAATTAGCTCAGTTGCGAGCTGGGAAAAGCAGCAAAAGTAAGCTTACCATTGCTAAATTCAAAACTGAATCTTCTCTAAATGGATGGGAAACTCGCCAAGGAACTTACTTCCAAGACGTAGTTACCTCGAAATATGACGGAGGGATGGATGCCAAAATTGAGTTCACTGAGAATGGAGAAGCTGTTTTCTCAGGTATATGGGCAGGGTATCAATGAACAACACCACCCGGTTTTGCAAGAATTCTATTTTTACCTCCTATATTTTCATTTTAATTTTAGGGTATGTCTTCAATAGAGGTGGCTATGTAGAACTCTCAAAAAAGCTTTCTCTACCTCTGGGCTCTACGCTTGACAGGTACTAGATACATATTTTTCTGATAAGAAGCTAATCTAGAATAGTTTATATTTTGTATTCAATCATAATGACTTCATCTGTCATGATAGGTATGAGGGCTTGGTTCTCTCTGTTGGTGGCAATGGAAGATCTTATGTATTAATTCTTGAAGCTGGTCCTTCAGGGGATCTAAGTCAGAGTAAATTGTATTTTGCAAGATTTAGTACAAAAGTGGGATTTTGCAGGGTAAGAATCAATCTCTCTTTAGTGGCGCTATAGCTTAACTATTCCGATATCTTAAAATTTAATTATTTTGTTACTATGGATCACAAATTTATTTGCATTACTATGACAGGTTAGAGTGCCATTTTCATCATTCCGTCCTGCACAACCAGATGATCCAGTTTTAGACCCTTTTCTTGTACACACATTAACAATACGGTTTGAGCCTAGAAGACAGGTAATGTCCAATTCCTTAATGTTTCCAATTCTTTTACTTGAATTTGCCTTCTGTTTTTGGACCTTGCACTTGTCCTGTCTCTGTCTTGGTAATATAACAATTTCGTAATATCAGTGCACAACAACTTTCCCTCCTTTGATTTAAAAATATATGGATAATGGGTGAGAGACAAAAAGACCCTAGTGAGACTGAGAATGCAGAAAATCTACATTCTTCAGAAAAATCATGAGAATAAACCATAGCAACATCTCACCGCGAAAAAATGTCATACGATAAGAGATGGCTATTGAGTATTCCAATCTAAATGGAAGACTAAACCTTGGAAGGAAGACATTCCAATGTTACTATTATTCTGTAGGATCATGATAAAATTGTGGTTGAACCCCATTTGAACATTTGAACCGGTGCCTTTATTTTTTCAATAAGCAGTCCAGTTTTCCGAACATTGGTAAAAGGGCCTCATAGTTTACAAAGCAGAAAACTTTGTTTTAGGACATTCAAGGTCCCTGGTGCTTTTCTGTCTACTAACACCTTTTAATTTCCTAACAAGTATCCCTTGAATTCCCGAGTGGACCGTTATGTTTGTTAGTATTAGATCAACAGGATTTGGATTCTAAAAACTTTCTAACCCCATATATTCTTCCCACTATAAACCTGCTTTACTCGGAACATTCTAACAGCTCCTTCTTAGCAACCAACCAATAATGAGGTTGTTAACTTTTTATCCAATACAATTTTTTGTGGTTATCATCTCCTTTCAAGTCAAATACCTTATGATCTTCTAAATACAGGCAATAAGTTATGAAGATCCCCTATTTCCTTGCTTTTGTTTACACTAAATTTCTCCCCTCTTTTTTCTGCCTAGACTTGTGTTATTATTTTATTTAAAATAGTGTATAGTTCCTGTGTGTTGATCCTATATTCACTCTTGTTTCAGAGGAATATTGAAGTTAATACGGCAAAGAACCAGGATATGAGAAGCTTTAAGCTAATAATGGAATATATAAAAGCCCTTCCTGTAAGTTCTTTTATGCAATTTTCTCTTATACTTGCATAAATTACAACAGTGTAGATTATATGCTTGTCTAATGCTCACTGTATTGTAAAATGCCTAGTTGAAACGTAGATTACAATCGCAAATGTTCATACGGATGTGGAGGATAAAATATTTATACCAATTGTATCTTATTTAGATAATAAAGTGCAAGGATACTAACAAGGCAACAACAGTATGGGAAACAAAAAATGGCACTTGTTTATTTTATTAAGATCATTAATTTTCTATCTTCTAAGATATGTGGTTATTCTTATAAATGTAGCAATGTCTTGTGATCTATAATTCTTTGCTGAAATCCTTGAAGTCCTTTAATGTTGTTATGTTACATGATGCTCTTTGAAATATGCTTTTTCTCCTTTGACATTATTTCTTTGGCATACTATATTTCTTCATCATGATTATTTATCTTTATTCATTTTGGACTTTGGAGTATGAAACACTCAACTTTTTCTATTGATAGTTTTCAATTTATAATAGTTAGGTCTAGCAGCCGTGCAATTCTTACAATTCTAGTCCAATTGTTGAAAACTTGGACAAGTTTTATTAAAACTGGCTTTCCGCAACAATAATTTATTGACACTCTTCCGTTTAGGTGTATTCATTGATATTATGGAGCAAGTTATGAAGGCAATTACGGTCATCATGATCAAATCTAAATTTTATTCCAAGAATACTGTTATCGTTTGATCAGTCTGTTGGCAGTGTGAAAATTCTTGTAGAACAAACATTCTTTCATTGCTTGCTTACCTGCTTGATTCCAGTAAAGTGAAAGTAGAAAAGAAGACTGCTTAACTAGCCACCTGGTTGATGTATGTCCTATTGTTCTGCAGTAGTGCTGATGATACTTATAATCCTAATGTAAATTTTGCATGTGAATATGCTGCAGACTGGACAAGAAACCGATTTTGTCTTAGTTTCATGTTCTGGCCTAGGTATTGAGCCTTCTAGGCGAGAGAAAGTTCTTAAAGCTAAGAGGGTAGGTTCCTTTCTTTGGTTAATTTCTTTGACATGGTTGATTGAGAATTGATTCTTTTTTCTATCTGTTGTTTTCCTTTTTGGTATGTTTGGTTACCTTTAAACCAAATTCTTCAGGCAGGTGAAGATTCCTTGAGAAAATCTGGCCTTGGGTATACAATAGTTCGTCCGGGTCCATTGCAGGTAAAGTTACTTTTGTTTTATGCTTGTAGAATTTGTACTTGAACATTCATCAAATTGATTTTTAAGAAAGAACCTGGTGGAAATGTACTTGAACATTCATCAAATTGATTTTTAATTGAATTTGTACTATGTTGGTGTGAAAATGTAATATAGTGTTTTTATCTTATCAACTATCTTGCATGTTTTTCTGACAGGAAGAACCTGGTGGACAGCGTGCTCTAATATTTGATCAAGGAAACAGAATATCTCGGGTTAGTGTTTTCTATCTTTACTATCATCGTGGAAAGCCTATTTCCCCAACATATTTATTTCAAATACTTAATTTTAATAAAAATATATTTCAAATACCCGTGAACAATTTTTCATTATTGGAATAACTGATCTGACCATTATACCAAATGTCATAATTTATAGGGCATCAGCTGCGCTGATGTGGCTGATATATGTGTGAAGGCACTCCATGATTCAACTGCAAGAAACAAAAGCTTTGATGTGAGTAAACTGCTTCACTGTGAAAAATAAAAAAGAACTTGAAACAAAAAGAAACTTAATCTTTTCAACCTTGTCTAGGTCTGTTACGAGTATGTTGCTGAGGATGGGAAGGAGCTCTATGAGCTGGTATGTGAAAAGCAACACACTGAAAATAAACATTTCCTTTTGATCTAGTCTGCATTCATGGGAACTGATTATTTGTGTCTGATTAGGTTGCCCATTTGCCTGACAAAGCAAATAACTACCTGACACCAGCTCTCTCTGTCTTAGAGAAGAATACCTGAACATCCCAGGCCGAGACAACATATCTTCTATAAGTAAGGTTCTATAAAATTTCTTCTACTACTACATAGTTACACCAAATGGGATGTAACTATATTTCCAGTATAGTATATATTCACAGGCAACCTAAAACAACAACTGATAAATTAAAAAAATTTACAAATTCGTCCTTGGAATTTGGAAAATTAAAATCATACAAAAAATATCGATTTCAATAATTAAACTGTATTAATCAATCAATTGTACATATATAATAATGTAATGTATGTGCAGAAATACCAAATTTGCTTTGTTTCTCTAAAAACACCTTTGGAGTTGCTTCTTAAGCGGGAAGGATAAAGGAGATGGTAGAGAATCTATTTTGGCTCAGTATAATCTCATTTCTTCTAGTTGTTTCATTTCTCCTTGGTGTGTATATAGTGCTTTCTTTCCAATATAGCCATTTGAAATGTTTAGGAGGGAGAGAGGGAGGGAGAAGCAGGTATAAGTGATATGACATTTTATGCTGTACTTCTATGCTTTCAGCAAATTTCTCAGCACACAGCTGTCCTAGATGCTTTTGTCATATTCAGCTTCTGTCTAAACCATCTCATGTATCTTATGATCTTCCTAATATGCTTTTGAAGAGCTTTTTAATCAATTCTAAGAAAGGATTTTGATGATAATCTTGAGACAGCTTTCTATGATTGTGACATGGAGATGTAAGAACAATTAGGACAACAATTGTATCTTCTTTAGGTATTCTAAACTTGAGACATTCTGAAGGGTTGATCTTCTGTTGTATTGAGAATACTTAAGAGTATCAGAAGATACTTTGGTTGCTGAAGGAGAACCTTTTCTTAGTTGTAATATTGTGACAACTTCTGAGTGAAGATTGAAGATTGTTTGACCTTCTTTCGAACTTCTTGTTGCTTCTAGACTAGATCGAATCAATTGTGAGTCAGATAGATAGATCATTCTTGAGTCAGTACTAGAATTATCCTTCTTGAACTTAAACCCTTTTCACTTGTTTCTTGACTTCAACCTTCTTGACTTGAGCCTTCTTCACTTTGCTTCTTGACTTTAACCTTCTTGACTTGAGCCTTCTCGACATCATTTCTCTTGACTGCAGCCATAGTGAGTCCAGCTTTTCTATACATTGAATTGATCTGATATTTGTAGGAGTGGATTTGATCTGGTTCTTATAAAGTCAGACAAGCACACAGCAAAACACTTGAGATTTAGTTCACATGCTTTGCTGTCATTGAAAGTATATATCAAAGATTTTTTACTCAGTAATGTTGATTATGCCAATCTCTTTAAAGACCAATCAGTGAGCACTCAAGAATACTTTATAGTTTATAGGGACCCAACCAAGGGACGATAGGCTGATATCTCTATCTAAAATGGTGACTATATCGGACATATGCAATTGTCAAAATATAATGCTTTTCCATCTGAGAGGTGGTCCATCAACATCTTAGTCGGTCACCGTATTATTTCCATTGAATTTGTGCATAACTGTCACTTAGTGCATGTAAAATATATTGAAAAATATTTAAATACAGTATTCTTTGTAATTGTGGTGGTTGATTAACTTTGTTGAGCTCCGATTCATCTGCAGGTCTTCTTAAGGATGGGGTCGAGTGCCTCGTACCACCTTGCACATTGGTACATATACTGTCATGTTGATACTCATCTATTGAAAAATTTATGTGAATTGCATCGACTGTTCTAGTATATGATTTGTACAAAAAGAGCCCCCAAAAATGTAGATATTATAGTGGACTAATTGGACTTGTTATATCATTTATTATTATGCTCATTATGTTCACATAACATGTTTCTAATTGTTTAAATTATAGCAGTTATACTTTGGTACATAACATAAGATTAGGTCGGGATCCCTCCTCTTTACCTCCACTTTGTCAAGATAGTCGTTAAAAATGAGTAATTACATAAACAAGTGTCCATGTTCATAGAATTCATAAAGTAAAATCCAACAGTCAGAAATCCTCTCAAACTTTGCCTGCAACAATAATGTAACAAGTGAAGTATTCCAAAAGTGTGGAGCATGTGACGGATGATGGTAGTGATGCTTTTCAAAGGGAGTGATGCACCTGCAAACACTCTAATGCTCAAGTTAATATTTAATGAATAGAATGATAAAATATGACTTCTTCTCCTAATGCAAGTGTCCTTTTATAAGTGGAGTCTAAAGTGAATTAGGGTAAATTCCTTGAGGTTGTTGAAAGATTTCGATGTAATATATGAATTTCCCTCTACTGTTAATCATGCAGTGACTGCTTACCAAATAGGTTTGAGGCTTTCAGATTTGTCTTCAAGGTTATCCTCCACAACCTCTCTCTTGTTGGATCACTTGGACTAATGTATACAAAGTCTCGTTCTTACGTCATAATTCGTCTATAGTCGTCAGAATTGCGCCCAAGGCCTTTCTTTTGGAGGGGTACATATCACGCCATCTTCTTAGTTATTACATGGCGTGAAAATCTATTTACTCGGCCTTACAATGTGTTTTGGAGGGTCTAGAATAAGGACATCTCATATCTATTTGCAAAAAAGTTTGAGGCTGTCAAATTTGTCTTCAAGGTTATCCTCCACGACCCCTCTCTTATTGGATTGCTTGGACTAATGTATACAAAGTCTCGTTCTTACGTCATAATTCGTCTATAGTGGTCAGAATTGCGGCCAAGGTCTCACTTTCTTTTGGAGGGGTATATATCATGTCATCTTCTTGGTTATTGCATGGCGTGAAAATCTATTTACTCGACCTTACAATGTGTGTCATATTTTATTGCTAAATCAAATAAGATAAATCTTGTTAGTATTGTGTTGTGAACAAGATCTTGATTTATATAATAGGCATGTGATATATGAGTTTTGCTTGCAATGTGCTATGATCAAAACTCGAGGTGTTTTAAGATATTAGTTAATGCTTAGGATTTTTGTTGTGTCTCACATTTATAGGGGCTGATGACCCCTTCTCAAACATGATTTGGTCATATGATATAGTCAATAAACACTAATAGAAATTGGTAACTCATCCCATAATGGCGGGAGTGTGGAGGCAATAGACAATTGCTTAACCTTCAGTCGGGGAGAATAAATTAAGGTTTGCATGTATATGTGTTTAGACTTGGATAATGAATAGTATAACCCACGATTGGGCCATAGATCCATATGCAGATGTTGCGACCAATCTCTTCTCCTAGCGCTAGGACGACCAAATTAGAGTTTACATGTTGTTGGCATGTTTTACTTATGTGGAGAGTTGTAGGAGATAGAGTTATACCATATGACTAAATCAATTTCAGTTCGAGTTCATAACACTACCTTTGAACCCTCATAACACTATCTATTATCCTAAATTAATCAATATCCTAAATTTCTCAAATTTTTTGGGTTTTTTCGGATATGCATATCCAAAAAACACCTGACATTTTAAATTCAACGTTTAAATAAAAAATGTTTGAAAAACGATGCTTTCAAATATGCATATCCGAAACACCTTTAAATGTGAAAAAGATACATTCGGATATGCATTTTTGAAGGGTGTTTTGGGTTTTTTAGGGGTGTTTTCACCCTATATGGGTGCAACGAGAAATTCTCTTTAAATATACTACAATACATTAAAATGGGCCTCATGTACTACTTAGAGGAGACTGTAGCATCACTTAAAATCACATAATCACATTTTTGAATTAGAGTTTAATAGTTATGCACTGACAGTATAAAATATTTTCACACTGTCAATCAATAAGAATAAATTATTCAATATTTTTTTTAAAATTTACAGTCTGATGCGACGAGATACGTTATAGTGATTGATTGACAATGTAAAATAGTAGTGATTGGTTTTTAAAAACATTTAAATAAGTTACATCAACAATAAATTGTGACCTTGGCCAAGAGATTTATAGGCATATAACCTCAACCATAATTGAATACACGAGTCTTAATTCTCTCAGTCAGCGTAATTAGAAATGCTTCGATAGGAAAACACAATTACAAGGTCTCATCATCCAACGAAGCAAACATTTTGAAGATGAAAAGAGAAAAAAGAAAAAAAAATGGCGTTTGAATTATGTTGTACAAAAAACCATTTTAAAACTTTTTTTAGCGACAATAAACTTTTATAAAAATAAATCTCATAAAAAATATTGTTAAGTCGGACTTGGTGAAGTGTTGAGAACCGAAGCAAAAGGCTCTTAGAGTCTTTCTTTCCGTCAAAGTTCTCCACATGAAGGGGGAAGGGGTTTTTAAATGGGTTTGAAGTTTTCTAGAATAAGGACATCTCAGATCTATTTGCAAAGAAGTTTGAGGCTCTCAAATTTGTCTTCAAAGTTATCCTCCACGACCCCTCTCTTGTTGGATCCCCTAGACTTATGTATACGAAGTCTCATTCTTACGTCATAATTCATCTATAGTGGCCAAAATTGCGGCCAAGACCTTACTTTCTTTGGAGGGGTACATATCATGTCATCTTCTTACAATGAGTGTCATATGTTATTGCTAAATCAAAGAAGATAAATCTTGCTAGCATTGTATTGTGAACAAGATCTTGATTTATATTATAGGTATGTGATATATGAGTTTTGCCTGCAATGTGCTATGATCAAAACTCGAGGTGTTTTAAGATATTAGTCAATGCTTAAGATTTTTGTTGAGTCTCATATTTACAGGGGGTGATGGTCCCTTCTCAAGCACAGTTTGGTCATGTGATATAGTCATTAAACACTAATAGCAATTGGTAACTCCTCCTCCCATAATGGCAGGAGTGTGGAGGCAGTAGACAATTACTTAACCTTTAGTTGGGGAGACCAAAATAAAGTCTGCATGTATATGTGTTTAGACTTGGATAATGATTAGTATAACCTATGATTGGACTATAGATCCATATGCAGATGTTGCGACCAATCTCTTCTCCTAACGCTAGAACGACTAAATCAGAGTTTGCATTTGTTAGCATGTTTTACTTATGTGGAGAATTGTAGGATATGGAATTATACCATATGAGTAAATTAATCAATATCAGGTCGGGATCATAACACTACCTTTAAGACCTCATAACACAATTACAAGGTCTCACCATCCAACCAAGAAAACATTTTGAAGATGAAAAAAGAAAAAGAAAATGGCGTTTAAATCATGTTGTACAAAAAAAACCATTTTTAAAAATTTTCTTTAGCAACAAGTATCTTTTATATACAAATAAATCTCATAAAAAATATAGTGCAATAAAAGATTGAGATATAATGGAAAAAGGAACACAATTGGTCTTATATAGTTTGGAAGATGATTTACAAAGTCATTTATTCCTTTTTGATTGATTCGAATTTAACTCTATTTCAATATTCACGAGTTTGCTAACTTAAACTGCGAGGAGGAAGTTCCTCTTTGTGTTGTAAAAGCCATTGAATGTAGTAGTTGTTATTTCTTGTCAACATTTACGGTTTGCGTAATTCTAGTTCCGCTCTCAAACCCAGTCTTCATTAATGTGCTTCTCATCTAGAATGAGTATTCATGAGGACCATCAACATGGATTATTTCCTACTACTTGCCCTGCAACATGTTTTACAAGTCACCTAAACATCATGACTCAACCTCTCTACCTTACATTTTGGGACCTCCACTGCATTTACAGTATCACATCTACTATCTACCCAATATTATCAAATTGAGCATACTACCCAAATTGTCCTTCTTCCAAATATACTTTAACCTCCAAAAAGGGTGTTCCGGTAATTAACAAAATCATTTTTCTCTGTGTCCATGTGTGCTTCTCTTATTGGTCCATTCACTTGAAAATGTACTTTCCCTCCTTCCCTACTTTACTTTGTCTGCAGCTTCTCACACTTTTCCTTTCTTTCCTACGACTTCAACTCTGTTTCCTCACATAGCCCCTCCCTTCCAATCGATTTCTTCGCCGTTCTTTTAGACCTCTCTTCCTGCGCCGGTGAAGATCCCACCGTAAGGTAAGCGTTTCGCCTCCGTTCCAATCGTTATCTCCCTTTTCGTGTACCGTCAACGTTGAAGTTGTTTAAATGTTTTTTCGTTCTACTGATTAAGTTTCATTCAGAATGTTTCAGAGCTCTATGAGAAACTAATGGTTTCGTGCTTCCTATTCAGTTTCATTCAGATTGATTTTTCTTTGGCCTGACAAGTTATGCTTCCTTTTTACCACAGGAACAATGTCAAGGGCTCCCATTCTGATAAACGATCTGGTCAAGGGGAACCAAGTATGGAAAATGTTGATTAGGGTTGTTGATCTTTGGGTTGTTACTGAGAAAAATGGCCATCAACACCTTGAGATGGTCATTCAAGATGTAAAGGTATCATTTTTCCTAACATTCAAAACTGTTTGTTTGTGGTTTTTTCATTTATAACCGTTTCCCTTGAGTCATAACATCTACTCTTTTTGTTCATAGTTTTCCAAAAACCTTGCATTCTTCTGTGTATATGGTAGACTGAACATTACTAAAAAACTGTGTATATGGTAGACTGACCATTATTAAACAATGTTCTTCGCAGGCTGATAAGATTCATGTCACAAGTTGGAACAGAGATTTCACAAATTGGGTTGAACAACTGAAGGAGCATGAGACTTATATTATGTATAACGGAGAGCCCGTGGACAACGAAGGTCCTTTAAAAGTCTGTTCCCACCCACTCAAGATCGTCCTCAACGGAGGGACTACGATGATGAAGGCGGTGTTACCCGACATACCAACCCACAAGTTCATTTTTCATCCTATTGAAGACTTTCTCAAAGGGAACTACAAGCATGACATCTTATATGGTGAGCTAAGACTGTTTTTTTTTTGTGATGTGCTTTCCTTTTTTTAATCTACTTATGTTAGCTCACATATCCATGAATTCAAATGTTTGTAATCTTGCTTTACTTGCTTCAAACATTTTAGATGTTATAGGGGTGTTGCAAGATGTTGTTAAGACACAAATGGGCGGTGGGAATAGGAAATCTTGCGTCAATATTACCTTGCGAGATGTTGAAGGGAATGTTATCGAGGTGGCATTATGGGAAAGTTACGGCAAGCAATTGATGAACTACACTACCCCAAACAACACTTCTGGGCCTACAATTATCCTTTTGACCCATGCCTGGTGCAAGCCAAATTCAGGTTTCAATTACTTGCCAATGCTTCTTATTTGATGTTTAAATGTATCTACTATAATGTTTACATCACTATTCCATGTTTCATGTTACACTGTCTTCCTTACACACCCTTGCCTTGCATTATAGTTTCCGGTCTTCCGTCTCTTTCGAATGCATGGAACGGCTCTAGGCTTCTCATTAACTTGGACCATCCACAAGTTGCAGATTTCAAAGCTAGGTAATGATTCCACTTCTCTGCAAAATTCATTCAATTTATGTGTTTCAATTGGATTTAATAGTTTATGATTCTTTGATGTTGTGGACAGCTTTGGAACTACTGATTTATCTGGTATACCTGCCCTTTCCCAATCATTAACATGTGATTCTTCCATGCAATCTGCAAACAATTTCTGGACTAACTTGAGTGAGGTCAAGACTATCCATGCAATCGCTGCACTAGCAAGGGTTTGGCTCAATTTACATCATTCATTTAATGAAAATGTTCTTATTCCTTATCAACCCATTAACATTATAATTTTGTGATCCAATATATTCTGGGCAAAAGGATTCTTACGCAACGACTATTGGCACTACCGTCGGTTTCAAAGCTTCCAAGAACGGATGGTATTTTGAGTCTTATGCTGGGTCATCTGGAAATACAGATCCTGAACCTGTTATTAAGTGAGCGGTTATTCTTTCCCTTTAACCCAATTGAATATCTTACCAATATTTCTATCTATGACCTTAAACTTGCTTATTCATGGTAGGTTCAAAGTTGAGGTTGAAGTTGTCTATGGTGAACACAGTGGAACATTTGTTTTTTGGGATAAGGATTGTATTCCTTTTACAAAAATGACTGCTAGAGAACTAAGACAGGTTATGAAAGAGGTCAGAATTTTCACAGGCTTTTCGCTTTTATTGCATTATGTCGGTTACTTGCTTATTAATCCTACACTAATTTCGTTTTTTTGCATAGGCTGGAGAAGACAATCCTAAAATTTGGCCTGCCCATCTAGATGTTTTGTTGAATAAAGAATTTGTGTTTCGCGTCAAGTATCAACAACAGTACCGACAATTCTCTATCGTTAAAATACTTAGCGAGGAGGGTCTTTATGCCAAGTTTGACAAATACCTCACCCCAGATGAGGTATTTCATAAGTTTCATGCTTCTTTTAGAACTTCCATATTCATTTAGACCACTCCAACTTTTGATTTACATTAATATCAATCTGGTTCTTTTCTGTTACAGACCATGGCACCTCAGACCGTTATTGAAACGTCCACGACTGCTCCGATAGTTATTCCAAACCAGGTAAGCTCATGGATCTTTACTTTTGTATATTGTAACAAACAGTATACTGTAAACTCCCTAACATGATTAACTGTTTTCTATTTCTCATTTGTAGGGCACACAAACTTCGGAGCAATCAATCGGTGTTGAGCCATACTCGGCTGCTAACCCGACTTGGAGCCCAGAAGCAAGCTCCAACAGTACTCCAGCCAAGAGGGGTTCAGAGTCAAACTCGGTTAATGATATCATCCAGGCTGAGGAGATCACTCCCAAACAATCCGCCACTAAGGCCAAGACTGGAAAAAAGCTTAAGCATTTGAAGAAGGAATGATTTGGTGGGTTTATTTCAACAAATTCTCTCTATTTTGTTGCTGTATCTGGCATTTTGGAAGTGTAAGGATTTATTCCACTAACTTCACTGATTTCTGAACTACTCTTTTCTGAACTACTCTCATTATTAGTGTTCCATGCCATGACTTGGTAGTACTATAACTCCTTCAAGCAATATTCCACATGTTTTGTAATCTATCAGATATTATGAATATCTAATTGTTCATCAATTCGTCTTAAATGCTTAGAATTGCTTGCTTATATAGTGATTCAAAATAGTTTAGTATCAAAACAACCAAACATCCTGCAAGAACAAAAACTGATCTAAATATACCCTAATACATAACTACATGTTCCCTACTCACCTACAGTATTTTACAATTCTCCTAATCACATAACTACATTATCCTAATTGTGCATACATTTACCAATGTTGAAAATTAGCATACAATATTATCACTAATGCAGCCTAACTTACTTTTGAAGAATATGTATTGGCAGTAGTTTTCTTCAATATATTACCTTCCTGAATATTCAATAGATTCCACATAACACTTGGGTTTAATAAATTCCATCTTTGAGATATTGTTAGGTAGCAAATTTCTTTTTCACTGTTTTCATAACAAGGGAATAAAAATAGGCAAACAATGGAAGAATTTATGTGAGGTGTGTAATGTATAATAATTTAGAAAGAATCTATGAAAATAATAATGTGTGAATATCTCAATGAATTATTTGGACAAATATTTATAACTATGGATGCTCTTATTAGACATCACACAACTTATACATGTTCTACCTGCAAGTCTTAAATATAAATTAACTTATGAAACCATGGTTAACATTAGTATAGGTGAATAATCAGACAATTGGATGGATACTTACTGATTATTACCTAATTACAAAACATGTTCCATGATTAAGTTGTTAGATAGTAGATGAGTTATGCTGCCTCACTTTGGCTATAACTTGCGTGTTATAGAATGAGCTGAACATAATATTTTTCCTACTACTGGGCTAAACCTTAAATCAGTATGCTCCATTCTAAAATAACTTTAAAATTCTGTCACAAGACTAAATCTTTGAATGATACTTGGTATACTTAGCGATGCCCATTTGGATGCAAGCCTTTGCACTTGAGTACTTTTTTAAATTAAATTTCAGACTTAGCATAACTGTATCTTTCCAATAAAATCTCTCTGCTAAAGATATTGGGGCAGTGGTAAACATTAATTCTGCGTTTTTCAAAGCAGCCCTATCACTTCTTCATTTATTTTTTGTACAATCCACAGCTACCTTTTTCAGCATTGCACATTGGGCCACGCGGATTACACTATAAAACTGTCCTTCTCTGTGCAGGTACAGCAGGTTTATTGCTACACATTCCAGCATTTTGGGAAATTCTAGAGATTTGTGTCACATCAACCTTAAATGCCATATACTCCTTGACACGGTAAGTCAAACCTTTTCCATATGTTCTGTTTTTTTTTTAATGACATACCTTCCATAATTATGTTAATTTCTAAGCTGCACAAGCAAAAGTAAAGTGGGATGTAGTTTCAATTGTATTGTAACAATATACTACATTTCATAGACTGCTACACACTTGCAGCATGTAGCAATGTCTTGTCTCTAGATGGGGCAGCATACATTTAGCTTTTCTAACCAAGTAGTCTTTGCATTGTGAAAATTCACTAACTTTTTAACATTTGTAAGCCTAACTACATTTTAGAATGGCCAACTATTAACCTGTCCTTAGCATATTAGTAATTACCACCCCACCTTCACTGCAACCCAACATGAGATTACAAATAACTTTGGTTTAGGTAGGGACTGTCACGATTTGTTTACAAAATTTACATATATTTTGACTCTAAAAAATATAGTTTCAATATGTTCTAATATAATATTCATTGGACAGAAATATTGTACTGACCTTCACAAACTTTTGGTCCCTTGAACCTTTCCTGTGAGCTTGGCTTAGCATTGAGCACAAATAGGAACCTTTCAACAACAGTCTTGCAACCCTAATCATTCCTGCTAACCAAGGAAATGGGATGATATTGAAATAACTTCATCAGGTGCAAATCTAAGCTTGGTTAACCTATTAATGTATGTATGCTTCTGTACCATTGATTGTCATCTTTTATCCTACCTGCGAATTTGGTATGCCAGACACAACCTAAATAATGAAACAGATAATTTAAGATCAAGAGAAACTGAATATAATGGTGATCTTGGACGCTATGTGGAATGGGAGAACTGTGGTTTAACTTATGAATGTATGCTAAATTTAGGACTAGATAGTTAACATTTACATTAAATGCATTTATAGTTAGAAGAGGATTATTGATTTAATTCCTATCAGTGAATAAGAAATACTGCCATCTACATATTCATAACCATATTTACAGGGATTTCAATAACCAACAATAATCATGGCTGGGACATCTATTTGCCAGAATATCAATAGACCACCTATCCAATAGTTTAACATTTACAGAAACCCCTTAGATAGATAAAACAGGATTATTTCCTATAAGCGATTAAGTCAATAGTCAATGTGATCTACAGAATCATAACCTAATTGCCAAAGTGTTCAATTTACAGCAACATTCATAAGTGGGACATCTAAGTTGTGTTGAGTTCTAACTACCTTTTGTATTACTTCTACAAAATAATATCTGCTCAACATTTTTGTATATACAGCAATAATCATGTAATAGATAATATTAGAATAAACCTATTTACCTTCCCATTGTTATGACAGTGTTTCCCTTATTTTTCATGTGAAGGAGCATGAGACTCAATTATCTCAGTAATCCCTTAGTTATTCTGATTAGGGATTGCCAAAATTTGTTGAATAAGGATGACCTTTGCTTCTCTCTATATAGTGCCAAACATCGTTTAAGGATTTTAGATTGCACTGATCGGTATCTCTTTATACGAATTGAAGTTTGTTGAAGCATTTAATGTATGGCTCATCTACCTCAATAAGAGCATTAACTAATGTATCAATTTTTTGTTTGACATTTCTAACTCATTTAGATGATGTCTTTTTACTCTACCATTGAGAATTTAATGCTAACTGTTATTGACTTTGAGTGAGGAGCATTGAATTTTCTGTTCAACCAAGGACAGAACAAAAATAATGGTTCTGAGTTACTAATTAGACAAGTGTTTTTAAGAATCATTTGCTTTAATACCGACATCGTGTTCCCATTACTAATACTAATATTATTGTCACTGTTGTAGATAACCTTCTGTTTCTACAAATGGAGCATTATCAAAATGTATCAGGTAAAAAGGCTAGAGCTAGAAGAATGTTGCTTTTGAAAGAAATTCGGTCTAAACGTCAAAAAATTAGTCCTCAACAAATAGTAAGTGGCCAGACTGTGATAAATAATCCTACCTTCCACACTCCAAGACAACCTTTGTCCGACCTTACTCAGGCATTCCAAAATACTATTACAAGAACACCGGTTGATCAACATTCTGTTAGTCCAAATGTCAGCGACGCAGGGACAGAACCTAGCCTATTAATACACGGTTTTAAAAATCTGAGAAGCTGCCACATAGGCTCCTTAGGAACAAATCTTTACTCAAAGTTTGCATCAACTTCTACACATAAGGAGAATGATCCTTTTGGTCTTCCGAGCAAAACTAACCAGCACCCCCTTCCGCTTCATGAAAACAACGTCGTTCGAGCCGGAAGTTCTTCTAATAGAGCCACATTAGTGTAATTATTTTCCTTTGGAACATACTGTTTCAACCATAGTTTTGATCTAATATGTCAACTGGCTATGTTTATATATTTCTAATGCATTGCCCATTTTCTGTGTCAACAGATGTCCACCGGAATCCAAGACAGCTCGGGGACGGCCTAGAAATCAATATGGAGTTCCAAATATGGCGCTTAACTTGTGCAGAAAGATTCCTACACCAACGAATACGCAACAAACTGACATGCAAACTCAGACCTCAGATGCAAACCCACAGCCTTGGTAGATTATTTGATCATGTTATTAAATTACCCTTCATACCACCTATATATTTGTAAGACTGATTCTTACTAATATTTGAGAATTGAATAGGTCTTCAGCATTCCCAAAACGTGGCAGGGGCAGGCCTAGGAAAAATACCAGTGATCCTAACCTCCCTATGAATCTTAATACAGAGATAAACAGCCAAACAATTACCAGGAAACATTCTATTCCAAGTGAAGTCTGCGGATCAAGGTACCAAACTTGACATTCTAACCATTGCTTTGACAATTATTAATAATTCTATCTCTCTATATATGCTGATTGGATATTTCACTCCCACAGTGAAGTTGTTAAACAAAATGTCCATGGAATTCAAGTACCGCAAAATAGTGGCAGTCTTGGTCGTGACGAATATACGCCGGTCGCAACGCCTACACATGCTCCCAACAATCGAAAATTGCCAACATGTCCAGTTTTTACACCTACGGTCAATTTGGATTTTAATAGCGACTCAGACAGTGATAGCGACTACGACCCTTTTGCAAGTAAGTTTAATAATGCCATATAGTGCACCGTATCTTTGGTTGAAATTCATTACTGTCCATACAACCCTTTTTGGAAGTAAACTGTATCATTATTTGAAATTATTAACTGTCCCTTTTTGGAGGATGGCCATTATGTTTCAACTACACCCACACATGTGGTTATAGTCGTTTACTCTCTTTAAATTTTGTTTATCATAACATTACAGCATATCTATCCGAGGATGAGAACTTCTCGGAGGACGAAGATTATGATGCTCCTTTCATAATTCATGATAATGCTGCCGGCCATTCGCAAGGTAACATTTCTTAAACGCAGCCAGTATAACACAAAAACAGTTATGCTTAAATATTCTGTTTCTTCTAAAATAAGTTTCTTTTCCATACTTTTGTAGAATATTACGATATCGGATCCCCCCTTATTGAGTGCCGTTATTGTAAAGCGATGATGTGGTATCAAGAGAGAATGCATAAAAGTTCTCATTCCGCCAACCCAAAGTTTATGATGTGTTGTGGAAACGGGAAAGTTGAACTCCCACTGCTTAGAGAGCCTCCGGAAACACTTGCAAAACTTTTGTTTGATCACGAGAGTTTGGTTAGTCGCAAGTTCCAACAACAAATCCGAGTATACAACATGATGTTTGCATTCACGTCACCAGGGGCAAAGGTTGACAATCGATTTAACAATGGACGTGGGCCTCCAACACTAAGGATACAAGGTCAAACATGTCACCGAATAGGAAGTTTGTTGCCTCCGCAAGGTCAAAAACCTAAGTTTGCTCAGTTATATATTTATGACACGGAAAATGAAGTTGAAAATCGAATGCATGGACTAAGGTTATTTCTTTAAACCCTTCCCTGTCAATGTGGCATATATATATATATATCTCTTTTGTAAATTTTGTTACTGTTATAATATCTTTTCAATTAATTTTCATTTTTTTTCCATATCAAGGAACAAAGAAGATTTTGATCCGGAAGTTGTCAGTCGATTAGCAAGCATGTTGTATACATTCAATCCTCATGCTAAAAGTTTTCAAATGGCTAAACAATGGTTAAATAATGGTGAAACTCCAAATTTAAAGCTACGGCTCATTTCAAACCGATCCACCGATGGCAGGGTCTATAATCAGCCAACCGTGTCTGAAGTGGCTGCTTTGGTTGTTGGGGACATTGACACCGCGGAAATGAGGGATATCATAATGCAGACAAAGGGAGGAAGACTTCAAAGAATCAACGAGCTTCATGCCGCTTACATGGCTTACCAGTATCCTTTGATATTTCCTTATGGTGAGGACGGTTATAGACCTGATGTTGCACATAGAGACTTGCCCGCCAACGAAAACAGCATAAGAAATAGGCTCACAATACGCGAATGGCTTGCCTTCCGCATTCAAACAAGGTTATGTGAGGCTAAGACTTTGTTATCTTCGAGAAGGTTGTTCCAACAATTCCTGGTTGATGGTTACACGATGTTAGAATCCGAGAAACTAGAATGGCTACGTAAAAATCAACCAAAGCTTCGAGTGACAAAGTACAACTCTTTAGAGAAAGAAGGCGATCAAAGTCATGCCCCAGGAATTAGCATAGGTAAGCGAGTTGTTTTGCCTTCTTCCTTTGTTGGCGGCCGTAGGTTTATGGATCAGTTGTATTATGATGGGATGGCTATATGCAGTAAAGTCGGATTTCCCGATTTGTTTATTACTTTTACATGTAACCCAAATTGGCCGGAGATTCAAAGAGTTCTCGGACCTCTCCATTTGAAGCCTCAGGATCGTCCGGATGTCATTTCAAGAGTTTTCAAAATCAAATTCGATCAACTCCTTTCAGATTTAACCAAAAAAGGAGTTCTTGGAAAAGTGCTTGCTTGTGAGTTACCTCTGTTCATTTACTTAAACATTTGAATGTGTTCGCTTTCATGATTTCTGACTTTCCTTTTTTTATTCCGTGCTAGATATGTACACCATTGAGTTCCAAAAGAGAGGATTACCTCATGCCCATATATTGCTGTTTTTGCATCCTTCAAACAAATATCCAACGCCCGATGACATTGACAAGATCATTAGTGCGGAAGTCCCAGACCCCAGAAGACACCCTCGGTTATACAATTTGGTAAAATCTCACATGGTCCATGGTCCTTGTGGTTTTGCAAATCTCAACTCACCTTGCATGAAGGATAACAAGTGCACCAAGTTTTATCCTAAGAAATTTCAGCCTACGACTATAGTGGATCACGAGGGATATCCGGTTTATAGGAGAAGAAACAACGGACACACAATTGAAAAGCACGGCATCATCTTTCATAGTGGTCATGTGGTTCCTCACAATCCAAGTTTGCTGTTGAAATACGAAGCCCACATCAACATGGAATGGTGCAACCAAAGTACTTCCATCAAATACCTTTTCAAATATATCAACAAAGGTTCGGACCGTATTTCTGCAATCATACAAGGACAGGACAAAAACAACGTTGACGAGATCAAGCAATATTTGGATTGTCGATACATCTCCCCGAGTGAGGCATGTTGGAGGATCTTTTCGTATTCTATACATGGAAGGAAGCCCGCTGTAGAGAGACTGTTTTTTCATTTGGAAGGTGAAAACTCCGTGTACTACAAAGACTACGAGCAAGTTGGTGATGTTTTACTCAAACCAAGTGTCACCGAGTCAATGTTTACATCTTGGTTTGAGGCAAACAAAACTTACGAGGAAGCAAGATTGCTAACTTATGGTGACTTCGTTTCTAAATTTGTTTATCATAAAAGAAGTCGGACTTGGAAGCCAAGAAAAAGAGGATATACCATTGGTCGACTCATTTGGGTTCCTCAAAGCACTGGTGAATTGTTTTATTTAAGAATGATGCTCACTGTCACAAAGGGTCCTTTGTGCTATCAAGACATTAAGAAAGTTGATGGAAAGCAACTAAAAACTTATAGGGACGCTTGCTTTGCGATGGGATTTCTACAAGATGATCGAGAATTTGTCGAGGCTATCAAAGAGGCACATCTTTGGGGATCCGGTCCATTTTTACGCAAGTTATTTGTGACAATGTTGTTATCTTCCTCCATGAACAGACCGGAACATGTGTGGCGAAAGACTTGGATGTATTTATCAGATGGCATTCTCTACGAGCAACGCTTATTCACAAGAAATCAAGGTTTTTTTTTTACTCTCACTATCATGTTTGTTAAGATATATTGCACCCTTAATGCATTTAATACTCTTGCTGCATAATACTGTTTCAATTTTACAGATAAGATGCATCCAATATATTAGAAAAGGAATATCCAAGTAACTTCATTTACTTAGTATAAACCATGAAGAACACCAGCATATAAAAAATATAAAACCTTGCCTATTTAAACATATATATGTCATTATGATTTGTGGGAGGTCAAACTTTGTACTACATGATGAAAATGATAGATTTTCAGTAAATCACCATGTACACGCTTTTTTAATTTTATATGACAAGCAAACTAGCTGGTAGTACTCAATGTATGCCTGTGTCAATGGAGACTATAGTGCTGAAACCATGTCTCAGACCGTGTTTCCCGTTTTTTATGTCTATCATATGCGAAATATATCACTGCCAGGTTGCATTAGCAATTTAGGAAATATGGAAAGTCTACGAAAGTGTGTCTCATTATGTTTCTAAACCTCTTCATTGAAAATACTGATTCATTGCCTATCATCCAAAAATAACTATCATTAATACATAAATCTGAATAAAAAACAGTTCTCATCTCTAAAATGCATGACATTCTCTTATTACCAATTATGCTGTAGGTCTGACAATGAGCGATGCCGAGCTCAAAGAAAGGACACTTATGGCCATTGAGACACTTTTACAAAATAACAATCGAACTCTTAAAGACTTCAAGACAATGCCATATCCAAAAGATTTTGTCGTAGAGTTTACTGGAAATAGGCTACTTTACGATGAACTTCAGTATGAAGTTGTTGCTCAAAAACAAATTTTTGATACTTTGTATGCGTCTCTTACAGGTAAGTAGACTATGTTAGATAAACATTTGAAAATACTTAAATTATATGTTTTTATTAACACTCTAATTTGATTTAACTATTATAAATAGATGAGCAACGGAGCATTTTTGAGGAAATCATGGATGCTGTAGAAAAGCAACAAGGTGGGGTGTTTTTTTTATATGGCTATGGTGGGACTGGTAAGACCTTTATGTGGAACACTTTATCAGCAGCACTTAGGTCCAAAAAGAAAATTGTTTTGCCGGTTGCTTCAAGTGGAATTGCAAGTTTGTTGTTACCAGGAGGAAGAACAGCTCATTCTAGATTTAAGATTCCCGTTCCTACTTTAGAGACTTCTATTTGCAACATTGAAAAAAAAGATGATATTGCTGAGCTGCTTAAGTTTACGGATTTAATCATCTGGGATGAGGCTCCTATGGCTAACAAGTTTTGCTTCGAATCTTTGGACAAATCCTTAAAAGATATCATGAGTGGCCCCACACATGCATCTAAGAAAATATTTGGAGGCAAGGTTGTTGTTTTTGGTGGTGACTTCAGGCAAATTCTCCCTGTTATACCAAGAGGTACTAGATCTGATATTATCCATGCAACAATTAATGCTTCTTATATTTGGGATCATTGTAAAGTATTGAGACTTACAAAGAACATGAGATTGCAAAGTGGTCCACCTACTACTACAGCTGATGAGATTAGGAGCTTTTCTGAGTGGATTTTAAATATTGGAGATGGGACCATGTGTGAACCTAATGATGGTTATGCTGATATATGTATTCCAAATGAGTTCATAATTTCAAACTTTACAGATCCGATTCAGGCCATTGTTGAAGATACCTACCCTGATCTCATTCATAATTATCTTGATTCCAATTATCTTCAAAGTCGTGCGATTTTAGCTTCAACAATCGAAGTAGTTGATGATATCAACCAATATATCACTAACCTTCTTCCAGGTAGTCATATGCCACTTAGTTCATTTCCTAAATGTTAATCTTAAATATCTTTTGTACTATGATATTACCTTTTTTCTCTTAACATTATTAACTAATTATTGGTATTCTTCATGATGTAGGTGAAGAGAGAGAATACTTTAGTAGTGATTCCATTGATAGATCTGATGTAACTAACTTTGATGCATATGAGCATGTGACACCCGAGTTCTTGAACGCTCTAAAAACCTCAGGATTGCCTAACCATTCAATCAAGTTGAAAGTCGGGGCCACTATTATGTTAATGCGCAACCTGGATCAATCAGAGGGCTTGTGCAACGGCACACGACTAACTGTAACCAGACTTGCTGCCCATGTCATTGAAGCGAAGATCATTTCTGGGAAAAATATTGGTAACATCTTTTATATTCCTAGAATGTCTTTATCCCCCTCACAGTCTCCATGGCCATTTAAATTGGTGAGACGCCAATTCCCAATAATTGTTTCCTTTGCCATGACTATTAACAAGTCACAGGGCCAGTCACTTGACAATGTGGGATTGTATTTGCCAAAGGAAGTTTTTAGTCATGGGCAATTGTATGTCGCTATTTCAAGAGTCAAATCCAAAAAGGGATTAAGGATTCTTATTCATGACAAAGAGAAACAACCTATGCTCTCTACCACCAATGTTGTTTTCAAGGAAGTCTTTCATAACATTTAAAAGGTTAGAGGCTACATATTATTTTGTACCAAACATGTATCAAATAGTTTTACCACTTTGAATTGTTATTCATGTGCAATATAACTTAAATTGTGTTTTTTTCATATCTTTCAGGTTATATTCATTCACTCCATTTTGAAATGTCATGTTGCTGCTCGACTTATCTTTTATAAGCTTTTGTAACTCTTTTTGTATTTCTCCGCTTATTTATAGCAGCATATTGTTTTGTCAGTACTATGCTTATAACATTTGGAATGTTACTATAGCCAAAAATATTCATATGGAGGCTAATACTTCTGCATTTTCATGACATTAACAATACTATCAATATATTTTTTGGCAGATTATATCTTTTCATTATAGTCAAATTCCATATGTTTATTTCATCCGGAACAACACAACATCACTAAAAAATAACCCGTGCGGCAGCACGGGTCTGTTACTAGTTTTTCAACTAAAATATCTTTTTTTTTTTCTCAACATGTTATTCATTTTTTATAAAACTAAAATATTTCACTTTTTTTCAACCGATTGATTTTTTTCTTATTATTATTATTAATAATTATTAACATTTTTGTATGAAACTAAAATATTTAACTTTTTCTCATATAATAGTAATTGATTCTTTTATTGTTATAATTTTCTAAAAAAGAAGCAATAAAGTTTATTATAAAATAAAAAATAAAGAACGTAAATTACATGAATGTCCAATAGAAGGTAAGATAATATTACCAATCGAAAGTAAAAAAGAAAAGAAGGAAGACAGAAGCTTATAGGAGAGGAGACTATGTCATTGTGTCGGTCATCGTCAACGATACCAATGAATCAACATTGAATACTTCTGATTCAATTTTCAGATCTATCTATCTTCCCACAACTAAACTAATATGGTACGATCTATCTATCTTTCAATTCATTTATTTATTATTATCTTCAATTTGGGATATATTGAATAAGGATTTTGTGAATGAATTATAGACGATGGGGGATGATGACTACACAGTAGATGACGCACTTATTGCTTTGGGTTTTGGTAAATTTCAATTACTTGTTCTTGTTTACGCTGGCATTGGTTGGATTTCTGAAGCTATGGAAATGATGCTACTCTCTTTCGTTGGTCCTGCTGTTCAATCTGCTTGGAATCTTTCTTCTCATCAAGAGAGTTTCATTACTAGCGTTGTTTTTGCTGGCATGTTAATCGGTGCTTACTCCTGGGGCATTGTTTCCGATCAACATGGAAGGAGGAAAGGATTCCTTATCACTGCAATTGTTACTTCTACCTCCGGTTTTCTCAGTGCCTTTTCTCCTAATTATTTATCATTGCTCCTCTTTCGTTCGCTTGTTGGTCTTGGTTTGGGAGGTGGCCCTGTGTTGTCGTCCTGGTTTCTAGAGTTTGTTCCTGCCCCTAATAGAGGTACCTGGATGGTTATCTTTTCAGCTTTTTGGACTGTTGGTACCATTTTTGAGGCATCTCTTGCTTGGGTAAATATATTTTCTCCATTCATTCATTCATTGCAATTACAACATTTTTGAGAAAACATGTTAATGTAATGGATGGTATGAAATAGGATTTAGATGAGATTAATATAGTGAGTGTAAACTGTGTCAGGAAACAATTGGATCTTTTGAATTACCTGAGCATCAAGCCATTACTGTAATTATTTTTTCGGTTCTCTCACTCAACAAGACTGGTAGCGTTGAATGAACAATTTCTTCTTATTTTCCTATGTTAATGTCCTAACTAAGTTCATATGTCAAATTCTTTAAATTGAAATTAGGGAAATTGCCATCACCTTCCCCTCATAATGTTCTTAAACTGAGTGTCATATTCTCTTGATACTAAGGCTTTGTTTGGCTTTGGGGAGAAGGGGAGAAGGGGAGAAGGGGAAGGGGAAAGGAGAGTAGCCCCCACCTTGTGGGAAGGCTTTTTTCTGTCATTGGACCAAATCGGTCCAATATGTAGGAACGTTAAAAAAATGCATTGAGTGAGGGTTTTGATTTTGAATAGGATATATATCTTAGATCTTCTTGATTTTATTTAGTTTTAATTTCAGATGCTATTTATCATTTCCTTATTAACTTCCTATCATTCCTTGATGCAACAAATAGTTTTACTGGGATCCCTCAATTTATATAGTAGTAACTTTTACTAATTTTCTGTCAAATTTTTAGTTGGAATTTTCTATGCCTGTTGCATACCGGACAAGTCATAGAGTTGATGGGTTCACCTAATGCAATGTTTCTTGCAGATCGTGATGCCAAGGCTGGGTTGGAGATGGCTTCTTGCACTATCTTCCCTTCCCACTTCTTTCCTTCTTCTGTTCTACAAAATGACACCAGAGTCACCGAGATACCTATGCTTGAAAGGTAGAACAAGTGAAGCAATTAATGTTTTGGAGACAATAGCAAGACTAAATGGCACAAAACTTCCCTCTGGTACCCTTATTTCTGATAATCAAATTGAGCTACAAAAAATTGACAACCCTTCAGAAGACACAGTTTTACTCTCCCCAAGAAAAAATGATGAAGTCGAAACTCCTAAAGGAATGGGTTCTAATTTAGGTGGTATCTCATCACTTAAAATGCTACTGTCACCCACTTTAGCAAGGTCAACCCTTCTATTATGGGCAGTGTTTTTCGGTAATGCTTTTTCATATTACGGCCTTGTTTTGCTGACCTCTGAGTTGAACGCACATAGTAAATGTATTCCAAATAAATTGCAGACAGAGAAGTCCCAGGATATAAGTTATAAAGGTGTTTTTATTGCTAGTTTTGCAGGTATGTTTTCTACTGATTTCAGAATTATTTTACTATACCATGGCCTGAAAATGCATGATTGATGCAAAATTTTGTACACAGAGCTACCTGGGCTCCTCTTGTCGGCCGTAGCCGTGGATAAACTCGGTCGTAAGCTATCAATGTCAATCATGTTCTTCATGTGTTGTATTTTCCTTCTCCCATTAACCTTCTATCTGCCCGAAGACCTGACAACGGGCCTTTTATTTGGAGCTCGCATATGCATCACAGTTACCTTCACAGTTGTGTATATTTATGCCCCAGAGGTAATGTATTTATGCAATATAATTTTGATTTTGAATGATCTGGTTGAAACAGAGTTTTTGAGAGAAATCTTGTGTATTCTTCAGTAGAAAGAAACTAAACCTATTTTATACTAAATTATGGATGCACTCCTCCTCCTTAAGATTTGTCAAAACAAATGCAAACTTTATACGCTCAGAAAACCGCTAACAGAAAATAAGAAGGAAAAAAACCTGACCAGTTATTAGTTAGAAACCATTCCTTTATACTTTCACAGCATGTTTTTCAATCTAATACTTTTTATACATAATGAAAGTTAACATTTGGAAGATTTCTATGAACTGCAGATATATCCTACATCGGTGAGAACAACTGGCGTCGGAGTGGCAAGCTCAGTGGGTAGAATTGGTGGAATGTTATGTCCATTGGTAGCAGTGGGTTTAGTACATGGATGTCATCAAACCATAGCTGTCCTACTGTTTGAAATTGTAGCTCTTGTTTCAGGAATATGTGTTATGTTCTTTCCATTTGAGACCATGGGCCAAGAACTGCAAGATACTGTGTCAAGTGTAAAACAGACCGATAACGCGTAGACATGATGACGTTTTTATACCTCGAACTTTAAAATGAAAAAAAAAAAACGACCAGAACAAATTTCTATCGCCCGTCCCTTGAGGAAGAAGAGGAGAGGGAAGAAGTCCGGTCTTTTGATGTATTTGTATACCAATATGAACTAATTTAGTTATAAATTTTTTTAAGTAAAGTGTAAACTAATTCAGTTATAAATTTTTTTAAGTAAAGTGTAAACTAATTCAGTTATAAATTTTTTTAAGTAAAGTGTAAACGAAATTATTGTGAATGAAAATAAAATTAAGAGTGTGAGTTGATCCATACCATTATGAAATTCTTATTGAATCAGGAGAACATGGTTAACACCAAACTTGATGGCATATTCTCTTATCTGTGTTGTTTGCCTCATCTCGTCTATCAAATCAAATCCAGGCTGCCTTCCTCCTCTATTTGTTCTCTATGCCACTTGAAGGGTGTTTTATTTGTGGAAGAATATTGAAAGGGACCAAGAAGCACTCTAACCACCATGACACTTGAAAATGAAAATGTGGTTAATTGTAAATTTATATTAGTAATTTAAGACTAAGATGATAAAAAAAAACCTTGAATTTATATTTTTAATAAAAATTAACTATAATAAACATGTAATTTGTTAATGTGCTCAAATTAGATTAAAATTTAAAATTGAGTGAGATGAATTTCTAGAATCATCATTGTATGGTGTTTTCAAAACACACACAAAGGGCGTGGCAAGTGAGTCATTCTTAATTAAATCAGGGACAATTTCAGAGATGCATCTCCAAAAATGTCAAGTGGAAAAATAAATAAAACAACACTCTTTCATATTCTTCTTCTTCATGGTCAAAGACAATTATTCTCAATAAATTGTTGCACTTTAAAAATATAATTTTTATGTTTCATAACATCAAAAGGTTCTTGATGGTCAAAGATAATTATTCTCAATAAACTGTTGCACTCTAAAAATATATTTCTTGTGTTTCATAACATCAAAAGAAGTAAAAGAAGCTGCAATTTCAAGTAAATAACATGTTTTTTTCTTATATTTTATTTAATATGGTTTTTTCCTGTTGAAATGAACGTTACATCCCCGAGATGTATCTCAGGAATAAGTTGCAAATGTTTCGAAAATGTATATTCAAATATTGATTTCCAACAAAAATGGGGACTTTGATTGACACAACAAAAGATAAGGTACTTTTTTTTTTATGAAGAGGTCATGATTGCAGGAAAAGAGAGTATCGTGAAGAAGATGAAGTGAAAAAAAGCTCTCCGCAAGAGTTTGCTCTCTCTAGAAAAGAAGAAGAAAACTCATCATTTCTTTTTCTCTTTGTCTGACCAAGACAAATAGCACATTTTAAGTGACATGTGCTGTAAATTTAAATGCGGAATGAAGTGTTTCGATTTTTGTGGTTCCATTTACATTGCTCTTTCGCAAGGATTTCGACACAGCCGAATAGGCATGGCAACAAAATCCGTACACGTAGGTACCCACCCGAACCCGCTCTGAATGTGACGGAGAAAATCCGCTTTGACTGTGTTTGGGTTCGGGTTTGAGTTTTCCCCAATTATAAAATATTGGAACGGGTCGGGTAATGGGTACACTAGTACCCGCACCAGAACCCGCCCCGTTTATTTTGTTATGTACATTACTATTTATTTTTAATAATTTAGAATATTAAATATGTGGCCAATATTTTGATAATTTAATTTTTATTTATTATTTAAAATATTTGAAATGTATGTATGGAATTTTTTGATATTGTTTTATTTTACTCTTTATAATGTAATTTGATTTTGAAAAAAGTAAATATTTTTATTAAAAAAATTGATTTTACAAATTGGATGGTGGCGGAGCGGGGATACCCGAACCCGTTTGGGACGGTTTGGGTTTTAATTCTCCATCCCCGTTTGGGTTTGGAGCAGGGAACGAAGATTGTTTGGAGACTCGAGTTTGGATTTGGGGGAGGTAAAAACGGTCCCCGACTCGCCCCGTTGCCATGCCTACAGCCGAATCTCCTTGATTTTTGTTTATAACTTATAGTCTTTATTACTTATAAAGTTAGAGTCAATTTCTACTTCTATAGCAACAATCAAACACTTTTTATAAGAATTTACGCACAATATGTTCTAGGATTAACTAGTCGATCTTACAAGTAACATTTTCAAATACTAATTATTGTTTATCAAAAATACGTATAAACAAATTAGCACACCCAGTAGCACCCTTTTGTACAAAAAAAATTAAAAAAAAAATCTTTTTAAGAAATATTAATTGTAGGTATCTTGTTGCTTCTTTATTATACATGTTTTGGTGGTGTTTTAAGGATGTTTTATCATACATCTCCAAGTAACTTTTTCTATGATGCATAACACATCCGTTTTTAATTTGATTGCTATAATGATTAAGTTATAAATTAACTTCATTATGATTTTTAATTTCACAGAGTTATAGTTGATCGAGGAAGAGATAAGAAATTTAACTTTTATTGAAATTGAGAATCTGTTGCAAGCAAATCGTAAAAGTTTGAAGGAATTTAAAGGTATATCGTATCCAAGCTCATATGTCACGAGGAACATTGACAACAGACTGATTTATGAAGAACACAATTATAATGCTGAAACTGAACGACGAAAATTCCATGATTTATTTCGTTCACTTACAGGTAGTTAATTTACTAGCAAAACAATCATATGTTCAAATTATGTTACTAAGACATAACAAGAATTTTTAATGATAATCTTTACATTTTAATAGATAGATGAACAACGTCTAATTTTTGATAAAATCACGCAAGATGTGAACAATCAAAGAGGAGAGGTGTTTTTTTTGCATGTTATGGAGGGACTCGTAAAACTTTCAGCTGGAGAACTCTATTAAGTGCACCGCGTTCGTAGAAAAAATTGTTCTTACTGTATTGTTGCTTCAAGTGGAATAGCTTCGTTATTATTACCAGGTGAAAGAACATCACACTCAAAGTTTAAAATATCTATGCCAACACTTGATAACTCTACTTGCAACATTGAGAAAGACAGTAAATAATCATAGTTATTGGTAGCAACTGATATGATAATATGAGACAAAACACCTATGTCTCATAAAAACTGCTTTGGGGCTTTGGATAAAATCCTTAAATATGTCATGGGCTGTCAGGGTCGTGAGAATATGATTTTTGGTGGCAAAGTAGTTGTTTTGGAGGAGATTTTAGATAAATTCTTCCTATTGTTCCAAGAGGAGGCCGCTCTGATATAGTTCATGCTTCAAATAGCTCATCTTATGTATAAGACTATTATAAGGTTTTAACTCGAACAAAAAATATGAGAGTTCAATAAGGTTCAGGGAATACAAGTTTTTCAGAGTTAGTTGAATTCTCAAAATGGAGTTTAAATGTGGGGATGATAAGATTTGTGATTCAAATGATGGTTTGGTAGATATAGAAGTTCCTCAAGAGCTATTAATATAAAGTTTTGAAGATCCTATAAGTGTAATTGTTGAGAGCACATATACCAATATGTTAGAAAATTACAAAAATATCAACCATTATGTATTACACCCGATTCCATGTAAAAACAGTTAAGTTACATTAATTTATGCATATAACAATGCTTATATCAAATATTGTTACTTATTTTTTAATGGTTTGATTTTATAATATTTTGAAGGAGAAGCGAAAAAGTATATGAGTTCTGATTCAATCGATAAAACGAAAGCCAATTATAGTGAAGCTTATGACGTTCTAACTCCATAATTTTTGTGTTCTCTAAGAAAATCAGGACTACTAAATCACATAATCAAACTAAAAGTTGAAACCCTCTTTATGCTGATGAGAAATTTGGATTAGGCCGGAAGATTATACAATGGAACAATATTATGTCTAGAAAGAACATGTGTAACATAATTACATTCCTCGAATGTCTATGCCACCTTCTGAATCACCATGGCCATTCAAGTTGATTAGAAGACAATTCCCGATCATTGTCTCATAACCAATGACAATTAATAAATTCCAAGGTTAATCACTTAATAGTGTAGGATTGTAGTTGCCTACTCCTGTTTTTAGTCATCACTGTTGAGAATATAACAAGTGTGAGCGTGGATAGAAATGTGGTGACTTGAGCATTTATAAATGGAAGAACCCACTCACCTATCACCTTAAGCTTTTAGGTGGAGAATTATTGTGTCTCATACAAAGGTGTGTTAAATATTGTATCTCCTAACCAATCGTTAGTTGGTCCAGTGGTGATTGACGCTGGACTTGGTAGGGAGAACTGTTAATTACAAATGTTAACTATTTTTTTTGACCAAAAAAAAATCTACAAATGTTAACTATTAGATTAGATTCAATTTAAAACGTATAATATATTTATTTATTTAACTTAAGCGGTCCGTTTACGCATGATGAAATGGTGTTTGTTTATTCCTTTAAATATAAAAAAAGATGTATTTCCTTATGAAAGTGTAATTGTAGGGCGATGTAAATGAAATCGTGTTTGAACATCTTTTCCTATTTATTCAGTCAGATTCATGGCGGCAACCCAACCACCACACACTGCGGATCGTCCCACCGGTACGTGATCCGATCTTCCTCTAATTGGGTTTAAATATCTCTTATTTTTTCTTTTAATTTTGGATCTGAGTAACAACAACTCGCGGTGGTGTTGATCTATCTAGGTATTTGTATTCTACCATATTTATTTATTTAGCAGAATTTGTAATGAATAAGGTGTTATTGCCTGTGTTTTTAAAACTATACTCATCATGGATGCAGCAGAACAAGAGATACCAACTGAATCGGATAACATGAAGGATCACTTAGTGGTAAATCCCTAACTTTTTCCCTTTTATGTTTCATCAAACAAACATATGTGTGATCAATCATTCATTATGAATGATCATAAGGTCAAGACATCCAAAATTTCTCTCACGACCTTCACGGGTTGTACTAATCTATTTATAGGCTGGTTAGTAGCTAGAGTAGAATCTATTGTAGAAAAGATTGTTGAATGCCGTCTTAGGTGGTTTTGACTTGTGAAGGAGAATATTATGTACATTATGTAGTTCAAATAGATGGGAGCTTATTAGAGGAAAATATCCAACGTCCGAACTCGTAAAATTAACCATAAAAATGTTATTCAAACTTGAAAGATATAACTATGTCTAAACTTACACATCCTCTCTCTCCTTCACCATATATATACACACGCACACACACAATATAACATGTATCTATGCATCTAATTGTGTCTGTGCGTTCTTATCAGCTTTTTTGGACTTCATTCATCCATCAATACCTGAGATTTCAATATCTTCTAACTCTTCTCAGGGTACAACAACTATAGGTCATTCAAGGGATATCACAAATCAGTCAGGATCTTTTGCTTCAGGCGGAGATCAACCTCTCTACCCTCCTAATGTGTATGCCCCCCAGGCCCAGGCCCAACCTTTCTACTATAGAGGTTAGTCTTTATTTTTTCATTTCTACAAGTCTTTTTTATTATTTGAAGGAATTTTTTTAGTTCTCTACTATTACATGCAATATACCATCTTCGGAAGTTCAGCCATTGTGTTTCTAACAATAATGATAACTGTAGATCTGATTGTTATACAACAATTTAATAATTGAAGTACCTTAGAATATTCCAGTATTATCAGGAGATACACATAACAAATACAAGTGACAGAAAAACAACAGAGAACATTTTAATCTAGTACATATAGCCGAGTGACCAATGGAGATACTAGAAACACAGACAACAGCTATATGCAATACTCTATCATCTCCTACAAACTCAGGGTGACTGCAAACAGAACTTCAGAATACCAAGTTTGTCCTGAAGATTGCAATACCTAGTCTTAGATTGGTGTTTGGTTGGGATGTACCAAGATGATCTTGAGCTAGTATGAGCAGTGTAGTCAAGATAGAGTGCTAGATCGTAAGATCGTAAGTGCCAAGCCTGAGAGTGCTACAATCAGAGAAAGATCGTTTTCGTCGCCAATGTGGTCCAGATCGAGCTTTTTGAGGAAAGATCATAAACAAACATGCTGGACCTTTTTCTTGGGCCAGAATTATAATTTTCATGTTTTTGTGTTTGTGTGTGTATAATACATATGAAATTACCATTTTTCTCTTCTGTACGATCTTACGTGTCGTGCTAACGATCCGAGTTTTACGATCTTTCACAAGCCGATCGATCCTACTTAAGATCTCGTGCTTGACTACAATACATTGAGTATGAGAGACAAGAGAATGATCCATCACCCTCTCACAAACAAAGAGATCCAGCTCCATATGTTTTGTCCAAATATACAAAACAGGAACGTGACTCAAAGCAACTATGCGTTGATTGTCTGAATAAGTGATAGGAGTGAAGAAAGAAACCCAAATAAATAAAAACTGAACCAAATAATTTATGCTGCAGTAGCTGCTAAACTTACTTAATCTCTACTAAATATGGCCACCGAAATTTGTTTCTTCAACCATCAAGGAACAAGCTGGACCAGAGTACAAGCAAGTATTGGAGGTTGATCTCGATGACCAATCAACATCACAAAAGGAACACAAACCTGTAACAACATATTGAAGATCAGTAACAACAGACTTGTTAAAAGAGGGAAAGTAACAACATCACTTTTAGGATTGAGTGTAACAAGGAAGGACCCTTGAACTGAAGAAGTGGGCCGAAAGCAATAAGGTGTCAACATGTCCTAAGATAAGGATTTATCTAAAAATTTAAAGATGATCTATATGATATAAATTTGAAATCCAATGGTCAATTTTATAAAATATGTATTTTTATCATCACTTTTAGTTTGCCTAAAAGCAAGAGTTCACAAAAAAATTAATGCTCGGAGCGATTTTTTTTTGTATGCACATTATTTTGTAACACACTTCAGGATATTTTTATCCTATTATTATTATTGATGATGATGCTGGTTTTCCCTCATTCGTCAACGCCACATATTATTGCCAAAGAGTTTTTAATTACAAAGCTGATATTGACAATAAAAATCTCAATTGTCTTTTGGTGTTTCTCTCTAAGTAGTGCATATCTTATTTTTGCAATGGCTGTGTGATGTTGCCATTGCTAATTTTTGGTGAATCTGATTCCAGGTTTTGACAATGGCAACGGCGAATGGGATGAGTATCCTTCATATGTCAATCCCGGGGGAATAGAAATCGGATCTCCGGTGAGAATCTGGCATATCTTACTTTTATGCATAGTTTCTGTTTGTTAGGCTAACTTCATTTTTTTTCCAATTTTTATATTAGGGTGTCTACAATGAAAATCAATCCGTTGTTTTCCATTCTGGATATGGCTTCAACCCACAAATGCCATACGGACCATATTCCCCAGTTACCTCACCTTTGCCTTCTGTAGGTGGAGATGCACAGTTATACTCGCCTCAGCAATTTCCATACACTCCACCTTATTACAACCAGCTGGTTCCTCCGAGCTTACCATATCTGAATTCACCTACTCCAGTTTCTCAGCCAGAGTTAACCAACCTCTTAGGTATTGACCAGCAAGTTGAAAGCAATTTTTTTGGACCAAGAGCAGGCTATCCTTCCATGGGATCTTTTGCTAGAGGAAGCTTTCCTGTAGCCCCTGGTTCTTTCAACTTTCATGAATCTCAGCAAGGATTTGATGGATCAAGATCTGGTGGACTCTGGTCGGATCCCTCCAAACCTTCAGAAAGGCAGAGGTCTTTGATGCCTCTATCCTCATCTGTTTCTCAACAGCCAATTGGCTCAGTCAGGTCATTTGGGCCTAGTGCTGGAATGGTTTGTTCTATTCCATGTGCATATCATGCAATATGTTATATTTTTCTAGTACTCCCTCCGTCTCATAATAAGTGTCTTATTTGAGCTTTGCGCGGTTCTTAATAAAATGATTAGATGTGTTGGTTTTAATGAAAAAATTAGTATCATTTACTAAAGTACCCTTATTTATTATAGATAGTGGAGTAGTTGAAAAACGTGAAAGTTAATGTATAGGGGTATAGTAGTGGAAAAAAATAATAAAGGTTGCATTGATATTCTAAAGAGACATTTATTTTGAGACATAGAAAAAATGCAAATGAGACACTTATTACGAGACGGAGGGAGTAATAATTAAGTTTTGAACTCTATTAATACAAGAGATAAACCCAAAAGAGAACAACAAAGTTTATGGCTTGTTCGGACACTGCTGAATTTCATAAAGAGAGCTTATTATACAAGCTTTTTTCGAAAATATAAAACAGTGATAATATGACTAAAGTGCATCTTAAATTTACCCGCCCCCTTGCCTTGGCAAGAGTTTTACAGCAATAGGTTTTCCTTTTTTTTTTATCTTTTGGAAAGTAGTTTGACTGGCAATGCAGAGAACATTTCAGTAATTTTTTAATCATTTAATTGGTAAAAGTGGGTTCTGTTATCTATTTTTTTTAATGCATCTCGAGTCCGAAGTCCCAAAAAGTTATTTTACCGTTTTCGGAAGGAATTTCTAAATTGTAGTTCTACATGAGCTATTGATTATTACCATGCAACAGTTTGAAAATGTAGAACTAGTCAGAAAACAAAATTATGGGTTAACAGAGTTGACTATCCCCTTATTTGTAGGCTTCTCATCAACAGCGATCATTGTATGGGTTTGGATCCAGTTCAAACCCCTATGGTAAGGGATATCTCTCTAACACCGGTTCTAGCTTTGGAGGATCAGGCATTTCCGGCCTTAGTGCTAATGATAGGAGCTTCCTTTCTCTTGAAAATAGCCGACGGCACAGCAGGGAAACTGCTTCTCTCTGCAGATGTAATGGTACTCTTGATATCCTTAGTGAGCAAAACCGAGGACCAAGAGCCTCAAAGCTGAAAAATTATATATCATCTGAAAATAATTCTATCGATGGTAGTAAGAATAATGCATCTACTGCCAAGTTCCAAGATGAATCACTCAATCGGCCAGATTTTGCCACCGATTACAGGGATGCCAAATTTTTCGTCATCAAATCTTATAGCGAAGATAACGTCCACAAGAGTATTAAATACGGTGTCTGGGCAAGTACACCAAATGGAAACAGAAAGTTAGATGCTGCATATTGCCAAGCAAAGGAGAAACAAGATGCCTGTCCGATTTTTCTCTTTTTCTCGGTAATCTTCTAATATCTGTATCTCTGTGTTAGCACTAATGTTGCACTACCATATTCACCCTACTGTAGCTGTAAATAAGTATCTATTTCCTGTAACAAATCTTGGTTCAGAATATTTTGTTTATTTTACAATGTTGTATAAACTTGAATGTTGGGTGGTGAAAAGACAAATGAAATAAACCTAATATCATAGAGATGAAAATATTATGCTTGGTGAGTGGTCACAGGATACAAGACAATATAGAATTAGAAATACCCCCATTGGAGAGAAAATTAGGCTAAGCCCCCATTGTAGAAAATGTACTGGAGTATCATCTTAGGCAGATTGAGCATCTATGAATAAGGCTTGTTGAAGAACTTGTTAGAAATGTTGATCAAAATGTTGACCAAGGAAAGCTATTAGTCAAATCATTGAGAAAAACTTTGAAATAAATGGTATATTTTTGGATCAAATACCTGACAAGGCTTTATTGCATCAATAGATTCATGTAGTCAATCTCCCATGGTGGAAAAAAGCATGGTTGTTTATTGTTGTTAACTTAACAGGGGTTTGAGAGAGCTTTTTGGAGATGATACTTTTTTTCAGCTTCGTGAGCTTTTGATGCGAAGGAAGAAGTGATTATTTCCCATAGAAAAATTGTTTCCAAACAAAGGTTAAATGTGTTGATGAGGAAAAATGTTGTCAAGTAATACTTGATATATATTTATCATATTATATTGCTTTAGCAATAATTTCATCGGGTAGACCATATGATGCTCCTTGAGGTTGATCCTAAGTTTATATAGTTTCACTTTATTGCATTGCTACTGTTTCTTTCTGATATGACTGCCATAAAAAATGTGACAAATGTTTCCAGGTAAATGCTAGTGCTCAGTTCTGTGGAGTAGCTGAAATGGTTGGACCTGTCGATTTTGACAAGAACGTGGACTTCTGGCAGCAAGATAAGTGGAGTGGGCAGTTTCCTGTGAAGTGGCACATGATAAAAGATGTTCCGAACAGTCAGTTTCGTCACATTATTCTTGAAAACAATGATAACAAGCCCGTTACGAACAGTCGAGATACTCAGGAGGTAGGAATCTGTTGATCTTTCATTGTGTGACTGAATTTTGCCTTTGCACTATCCTGCATATTGTCTTCAGAAGCTTTGTTAAACTTATAATAACAACCCAAACCTAATATCTTTTTATTTCCAGTTTTAAAGTATGTTGACATTTTTGTTAGAAATTACACCTCGAAACCCGGTTGCATTTTGTTTGAGTAGCCGCTGTAGTCAACCGTGTAACTCCAGTAAAAACCTAAACATGCCCTCAACTTATATAGTCTTCGCCTTTATTCTTTGAATATTTGCTCATTTCACCCTAAAATTGTTTTGCTTTATATTGAGTTTGAATATTGGTGATAGTTAACTTTGATGTAGCAGCCATCGTTGACTAGGTAGCATAGCGTTGCACTTGTCCGGCCTTTATTCACGTCATCTCCCAAGTTTAGTTTTTGTTGTTTTATTTCACTTGTATTTTTCTTATAAATAGACTGTAAAGATAATTACATGCAGCTGATTATTCCTCCTTTCAGGTGAAATTGCAACAGGGGATTGAAATGTTGAGCATTTTTAAAAATTATGAAACTGATACGTCCATCCTTGATGATTTTAATTTCTACGAAGAACGGCAGAAGGCTATGCAAGAACGAAAGGCAAGGCAGCAAAGTAGCGTGATGAGTACTGGATTAGTTGGGGGAAGTGAGCATAGGAGTTCTTCCGATAGTACTGGTGATTTCATCAAGCAGGTGTCAGAAAACTTTGCTCTAGTTGTCCGCTTAGACGACAACAATAACCAAGTTATTGCTGCCAACACTGATGGCCCCACTGGTAATGTATTTAAACCCGATGAAGGCATTTTAGTGAATGCCTCTTCAATGCAAACCAGTTAGGAAGAATGTGATCACATCAGCCGACTACGCATAAAAGTCGGGATCATGCTTGCTTTATCTTGTTATCTTTTCCAACAAGGCAGTGTTTTGATGCCACCGAAATCACCGGGATACCCCATAAGAGGTGGTTTTGCATAAAAGAATGGGTTTCTTATATGATACTAAGTTTTATTGAGTGAGTTGACTTAATTGTTTACTCTGAACTCTCTTACATTACACATTCACTTATTTAAGAAGTTAGGTTTTTTTCCCTGTTGAATAATTTTGGGCTTGTTAGGGTCTGATTCATTTTCATATATATATATTTTTCGTTTCCTGTTGAGCTTTAATTGTAAAAATGTCAAAATCTTCTTTTTTTTGCTTTCTGTTCTGTTCTCCCATATTTACAAAAATTCTTCTATTTGTTTTGGTAATGACATATGGTGATCCTAATAGAAACACCATTACTCTGGGCATTATTTTGTTCACCACTTATCTGATATACTCGCAGGCGTTGCGACACTCAACAACATTTCAACTCTCCAATTAAACTCTGCTGCAATATTTTGCTTAACTGCCTACTCCTACATATTTAAAGCAAACAAGTGAAATCCAACCAAAAATAGCATCTAGTGTGTTTGACTAGAACCAACACTAATTCTTCTATTACTTGACCGTACAAAGGCATCTTACCTATTTCTTATAGTTAGAATTCAAAACTAAATAAAAAATTAGCTTATAGAAATATTATTAGAGACATTTGTTTTCAGTCAACTGTCTGGTGTCAAAGTTCCTAACATCGTCTAGCTGGGCGTGCAAGTAAACAAGACATGCAATTCCCCAAGAGTATTCATGAATATCGTCTAACTTTGTGACGTATCTTAGATACACGACATTAGTATATTTTGTACTCTTATCAACAAAACTAGTCGTGTTAATCAAATATAAAAAATAAGTCTAAATGATTTAAAGTTGATGATTCTTTCTACACTCATCATCATCATCGTGATAAAAAATAAAGCATGTTAAATGATTGATGTACAAACTCTATAGCCTTTTAAATCATGCATGACATCCCAGCGAAAATCCCAAAATACCCCTGCTTCGGAAATGTACTTCCGAAGCGTTTTTTTTTTTTAAAAATTTCCTTAATTCGGAAGTGCATCTCCGAAAACACCTCATGGGGGGTGTCTTCGGAGATGAACTTCCGAAAACACCTCATGGTGAGTGTCTTCGGAGATGAACTTCCGAAAACACCTTTGTTCAGATTTTGGGGGGTTTCGGAAGTTCATTTCCGAATTATGCAGAAACTGTGTTTTTTTTTATGTTTTATCTAAAACAGTCTCGCATTTTAATTAAACGTAAACGCCAAATAAAATAAGCAATAGATAAACTGAAAATACTAATATGATAAATAAAAAAAAAAAAAATACTAATCCGATAAAAATAATATATACAAACCGAAAAAAATAAAAATAGTGTGTTAAAGATACAATCCGATAACAAAAAATATATAAACCCGACCACTACTGGGTGTGCCTAAACCTCTCGCCCTGAGACCTCCTCTGCCGCGTGTATGTCGCCGCACGGCCCGCATCAGTGACGATCATCTCCATCACGGCGACTGCCTCTGGACCGCCCCGCTCCACGATACCTCGATCCAACGCGTCCTGCCCAATCATCGATATCCGCTGGCAGATCGGCATGAGATCAATGGCGTGATCATCCTCGGCCTGCTGGTTCTCCAGGATCTCCTCGTGTGCTGGCCTAGGAGCGCCGGGAATGTCGGGTCTCAGAAGAGGATGTGACACCCGGTAGAACCATGTGACGTATCCCTCCTCACTGTGCCAGTCCTGGGTGACCCGAGTGAGACGGTACTCCAGCGGTACCACATGATTCTCCCAATGCTCCCATATGGCAGTGAGCTGCACTCGGGTCACAGTGTCGGGAGCAGCCTCAAAGGGTGACCTGGGTATCCGCTGCACGAATCCAAACTGACGCATGCACCGCTCAGGGAGATATCGAACCATGATGCCTGTCCCGCAAGCCAACCAGCCAGAATAAAGTGCAATGCCGTCAAAGGGGACAATCTGAGCGTAGTCGATGAACGGCCTCCAGGTGACGTCGTCGTGCAGAGTGCGGTCCAGGTATCCACGGTATGGTCCCACCGCATCGTTACCCCTCTGGAGATCGTATCTGGCGGCCCTGGGCAAGGCGTCCACGTACGCAGGATCGAGGTGATAGCCGTGGATGTGGGAGAAGTAGGAGATGATCCAGCTCTGAAACAGAAACAAATTAATGTATTAAAATTAAATACGAAACATATATAAATAAATAAATACGATAATGTATTAAAATAAAACGTACCGTAAGCAGTGTGCAGGATCCGACCAACTGCCTCGTCCTCCAGTTGGAGGCCTCATTCAGCTTCTGGTAGAGATATGCCAGAGTAGCTGACCCCCAGTTCCACTGGTGAACGGTATCCAGGTCCATGAAATAGCGGAGGTAGGCCACGTCGACGTACCTGGCACTCTTGTCCACAAAGCATGCAGCGCCTACCACATGCATGTACCAGCACCGGAGAGCGCAGCCGCGGTGGTACTCCCTGAATAGGTCGTTACCCTCCTGCTCGGCCTCGGCCGCCGCGTCTAGGTGGAACTCAAAATAGAGGCTCAGTGTGTTGAACCGGACATGACACCCAGAAGTCGAGACGCACTCCAGGTGAGCAACCTCGTGCGGCATGCCCAAATAGTGCATCATCCACTCAATGGCCTCGACCCTCTGGATCCTGGAGTGGTCCAACAGCCACCCCCTGATGGGTAGGTGGAGAAGACACTGGACGTCATGCAAGGTGATCGTCAACTCCCCCACCGGCAAGTGGAAAGAAGACGTCTCCTTGTGCCAGCGCTCCACAAATGCCCCCTGCATGCCGGTGCTGATGGTGGTGTACCCGGTCATGCAGAGCCCGCTAAGCCCTGAACCTCGCACATGGTCGTTAAACCACTGAGCTGCTGGTTTAAACAGACCGAAAATCTTCCTGGAGTGGTTCACCATTTTCAATGGCTCTTTCTCCTGTTAAAAAAAAAACAAATAAGCGAGAAATAAACGGTAAAATTATAAAAAATGGTGACAAATAAACGGCTAAGTTAAAAAAATACCTCTCCCTCCCAGATCCGCCGAGCGACGTGATCCTGGTAGTGAATCAGCAGGGAAGTGTCAAAAGGCCCTCCCGGATAGCTATCTACCTCCTGCTCCTCCCGCTCCTCCTCCTCCCCGACTGGAGGGTCAACATCCGGTATCACCTCCTCCTCATCCTCATCCTCCTCCTCTCGCTGGCGGGAAGAAGATACCCGAGCCAGCCTACTCCTAGAGCCTGAAGCAGATGAACTCTCCACCAAGTCCTGTGGAACGCGCACACGGCGTCCCCGGCCCCATCCCTGGGTCGACGCCAACTGCGCCGCCGCCCGCTCGCGTCTAGCCGACGCAGTCTGGGACTCCGTGCCCTGTCTGATGCGTGCTGGCTGGTTGCCTGACATGTTCCTGTAAACAATCGAAATCGATTAATATGCGAGACAAATGAAAAAACAAAAAAAATGCACTTCTGATACAGTTCGGAAGTTCATTTCCGAACTGGGATGGAGGTGTTTTCGGAAATGAACTTCCGAAACACCCCTGCGCAGAGCTTTTCTGCAACCTTCAATGGCAGACCCCAAAATCAAAATTCAAACCTATGTATACACATTCTAAACATCCTAAATATCACTTTAAACCTAACCTAATACATTTTTTGCTATTTGTAAACACCCTAATATACATTTTAATCATAGATCTTAAAATCAAAATGCTTACCTATTGAATAGATTGGAGGACTTTAGAATGTAATAGAGCAAGTAGATGGAGCCTTTGAGGTAGCTTGGAACTGGTTTGCACAAAAATCTCTTTGGGGTTGAGTTTGAAGAAGATTAGGGTAAATGATTTGGGGGAGGGGGCTGTTTTGCTTAATCTGCAAAATGCGCAGTATTTCGGAAATGAACTTCCGAAATGCTGTTTTCGGAAATGAACTTCCGAAATAAGTTAAATTTTCCAAAAAAAAGGCGCTTTCGGAGATGCATCTCCGAAAACACCTTTTTCTTACATTTCGGAAATGCATTTTCGAAGTCAGGGGTAGTTTGAGTTTTTCACCAGAGGTGGACTAGAAGGTAGGGAGGTGGCCAAAGAAATTTTCCCAATTTATCCTCCTTAGGATTAGTTCGCAAGTCTTAAACTAACATGTCTATTTCCTCGGACATATGATCATAGAATTGTTTAATAGTTTAGTTTGTCTCTGATAGGAGGATGAAGTAGACATGATACATTTTTTTCAAATGGGGTTCATCTCACCCATATGAAATGATGATATCTTAAAATTCCATCTTTCAACAAATGTTGACGACGGGTCTATATATGTATATCCATTATGTGCATCATATTTCTTTGTACTAGATCTTCTTACTTTTCAGTTAGAACTGTTAAGACAACAAGTTCATATAAATTTACTAACTTTTGTGATATGAACCATTTTCTCCCATTTATTTTAAAAACTATTTTCAATGACATGCATCAAATTTCGGTTAAAAAAAAGTTTTTCTAGTTGATAGTTCAAATCACAAGCCTTTTGTTTTGTATAATCTTGATAACACTAGTAAATTGATAACATAACAAAGAAAAAGTTATTGTCTAAAAGCATATCGAATATTTACTAATTAAAAACTTACAATTTTTCTCAACAAAAAAAAAAAAACTTACAATTTCTCAAATCTCACCTAATAATACCAATAAAATTGACCCCTTCTATGGTGTCCAGAACCTTTTTTTGTTTTGTTTTCACACCCCTGATAATTATCTTCCTAACCAAAGTTGTCTCCTGAAAACAAGTCTTAATAATTTTGCACAAACTTTTCTCATAAAACCTACAACTAGTTTGAAAGAGTAAAATAAAAAACATTGAAAAATAACTGAAAATTCTATGGACAGTAGTGTTATGGACAAATATTCCCATTGAAGAACTTGAGTCTCAATCATCAGCATCATCTATCCGACCAAACACACCAAGATCTTCTCTCATTTTCAGACTTGAACGCTGAACTAATCGCACCAATGCCTGAACCACCTCCGATGCAGGTGGCCGAAATTCAGGTTCAGACTAATACAAAAAAGCATACAGTTAGTATAAGTGCATATACACTTGAATAATGTAGATATATCCTATTCAAAGTCACCTGAACACAAAGGGCGATGATATCAGCAAACCGAAAGAGTGATTTAGGAGGGTAAAGTCCCCGCAATGCAGGGTCTACCATTTTTTCCACAGCAAGTATGTCATGAAGCTGTGGTGTAGCCCAACGAACGAGACATTGCTCTGATTTTGGCCTTGAACTGAAGATACAAAGACAGATACGAACAATACTTAATCTCAAACATCAAACATGGAGTAGAATATAATATTGCACAATAAGAAAAGCAACTTACCTGTCTAGAGGCTTTCGACCTGTCAAAAGCTCGAGCATCACTACGCCAAAACTGTATACATCGCTCTTCAGGGTATAGGCTGATGGTTTTGTGCATTCTGGTGCATTGTATCCTGCCCCGAGATTTTGGCTTGTACGCTGAGTAGAAACAATACAAATATTACTATCACTATTTCCACAAGGAAAACTAGCAAACATCGAAAGAATACACAAAGCAAAATACTTATAGTAAGGATGCCAAACCTGGTGGAAGGATGCCAAACCATAGTCTGAGAGACGGGGATTCAAATCTGTGTCAAGCAAAATATTGGCAGATTTGATATTCTTGTGAACTAAAGGCGGAGAACAACTTTCATGTAGGTACCTGAAAGTAAAGAAATATATGCAAAATCGAAATGAGTCTAACATCGTCATAAAATAGATGCTTATTTATTCACATGCAGGAATAGGTTATGCATAATGTCATAATAAAAGTTATATCAAAATTAAAGTAATATTTGGTAGATTTAGAAAACTAACTCAACAGCCCGAGCAGTTCCCAATGCAATTCTGATTCTTGTGTTCCAAGTTAGTGGTTTGCTGAAGTCATCTGATAAGTGCAAAAAGTCATGGAGAGAACCATTTCTGAAATAATCATATACTAACATATGCTCCTGTTCTGAACAATAACCAACAAGCTCAGCAATATTTGGATGATGAAGTTTGGAGATGCTTGATAAAATCTGAGAGAATTCCTCAGGACGAGCCCCATCAAAAAATGAAGGGTTGATTTTTTTTACAGCCAATACCTGATTTAAAGAAGAAAAAGTGTAAGGTTTAGGTTTCCCTCAGTTTACTGGAAACACATTTTGCTCATTGGTGATGCTTAGCCAATCTTATGAATATGTCATGCGCATGCATAAACTAACAGAAAGTACCTTTCCATCGGGATATTTGGCCCGATAAACAGGTCCAAGGTTTCCTTCACCAAGAAGTCGGCCTGAAGCGAAGTTACCAGTACCATTTTGCAACTCTCCCAATGAAAAAGGAGTACAACGAACCGACGTGCTTCTTTTAGAATTTAGGCGATTTGCAAACTCGTTGTCAGTAAAAGTTTGCACACAATCAGAGGCTGATGACCTAACACCAGTTGATGGATTTTTTTGTAATGCCTTTATGTCAATTGCAGTGGAATCCATTGCTTTAAATCCTGTCACCAATATAACATCTGAAATCAGTTATATGATAATTTCAACTCCATATAGGCCATTGTCATAATGTCAACTCACCGCTGTATTCTGTGCAGTCATCAGGACCTAAATCTTTAGACAACTCCTGAGATGCAAGGGGTGTAAAAGATCTGTGCTGGCTATGCCTATCTTCATCAATAAAATGAGAAGAAGGTACAGATGACCTTCTTCTTTTAGTAAGAGCCACAATGAGTATGATTACAATCAGCACAGCGAAACCTATTCCGGCTATAGCTACTCCAGTTATAACCGATTTTCCAGTCTTTTTCTGAGCACGCTCGATAGGAGGTGTACCGGGGGGAGGAGGCGGTGCTGGCCCAGTTGACCAAGAGTTTCCTCCAGTTCTTTGTAATTAAAAATATAAAATTAGAAAAACAACCCAAGCATGCATCCTTCAATGAATAAGTGTAACCAAGTACTTACCTCAAGCTAGTTATATCCTTTAACGACTCGGGAACCCAACCCGTAAATTTGTTGTTCTCAACATTCCTGTTAAAAATCAAAACAGCAGTAAAATTTAATGTTCAACCAGTTGGATAAGAAATTTCAATTCACTATATAATTTCAGGTTTGTCAATCTTGACATTGCTAATTCACATTTTGAAAATTTAAATATATGAAGGTACTAGAAAATCATTCTAAGGCGGGTAAAGGCGAACTTACACATCGTCAAGTGGAAGACGGGCAAGGCCATTTATTGAACCAGTGAGTTTATTATTTTGCAGATGTCTGTAAAAAAAAGAAATAGAAGTTAACAGTGCCGTTGTCAAATTAATAGTACGGGTGATTCATTTCTTACATCTTCTTTAGGCTTTTGGCTGATTTTAAACTCTGAGGCAGGTCTCCTGATAGTGAATTGTATGATACATCCCTATATTGTATTTCAGATTAACAGTCAATAGAAATTTAACGTATGAAGGAACCTAATAAACATTAAATCCTTGGCAAAATTAAGGTTGCACTTACAATTGTTTGAGTTTACCGAGGCTTGCAAACATATCTCCCAGCTGGTTATTGAGCTTATTATGTGCAAGATTTCTGCAGACATAAAATAAAATAAAATAAATGAAAAGAAGAAAAAAAAAAACAGAAAAATTAAGAATAAAAAAGAATTGAAGTTTGGTTACAGAGATTCGAGATTCTTCATCTGAGAAAAGGAATAAGGTATACTTCCGGTGAATTGATTCTTAGAAAGATCTCTGCATATATATAATACATGAGATGAGATGAGAGGAATGATGAAATGGGAGTTGTATATATAGAAAGTTAGTTGGTTAGTTAGTTACATGTTACGAGCATTTGGAGGGAGTTGATATGGTATATCGCCGTTGAAATTGTTGTTGCTCAAATCACTGCACTATGAAAAATGAATGCATGACATTTAAGTGATGATGTTGTGGGAATGCAAATGAAAAATGAAAAGGAAATGAAGGATGATTATGTATGAATATGCTGGGGGAAGGGCCTCACAAGTCGGTAACTGATTTCAAGTTTGCCAATTGGTAGCCCATTGATCCGCTTAGATCCATGTCCGCTAAATTTCTGTTGAACAACACAAAATAATAATAATCAATGATGAATATATATATTATTATTATAAGATAGAATAGAATCAGATGATGAATACATTTCGGTGACAGATGAAGAAGAGCATTTGATTCCTTCCCAGGATTCGCCACAAGGATCGCCTCCGCTTGATTTCCAACCAGTGAGTTGGGAAGGAGAATTCAAGCTTGTGTACATAACATTGAGGGCCGCAACTGTTTTCATGGATTTTGAATAATATTATAATATATTTGCATGGGAATTAATGATGATATCCAGAATAATAAAAGAGAAAAAGAAAAAGAACGAACCATCTTGTGAAGAGGTTTTGCATTGAACAACAACAAGGGTGGTGGTTGAGGTTGAGGAGAGTAAAGCAATAATCCACAACCATGGGAGGGAATGGTTGTGGTGCATGTTGGTGTTGGAAGCCAAAACAAAACGCAGGAAGGATGATGGAAGAAGAAAAGAGAATGAAGGTAATTAGATTGAAAGGAAAAGAAAGAAAGAAAGGTGATATGTTTGTTGTTCTAAAATTAGGAGGGAAAAAGGAAAACGGGTATATACAGGAAGGAAACTATTGGAGGGCTCCCACTCTTTCACGGACCTGCTTCTGCACCCGCCAGTATATTTATATATGTCTTCTACCTACTCACCTAAACGACCAAAGGGAATTATCTATATCTTTTTGCTAAACATTATAAACAAAATTACATTCCAAAACACTAAAATCATGAATTAGATGATACTATTCTATATGTTATCAAATCATGTATTATCTAATTATTTTGGGAACATTCTTATATATTTATTTTTAGTAAATATTATAATTCTTTAGTAGATTTTATAGTTAATATGATTTTTTATTTTATTTTTATTGCATGACATTGTAGGTTCTTAGAAGAAATAAATTCAAGCAAACCATAAGTGGCTTTAAAATAGAAGATGGAGAAGAAATAACATTTGAAAAAGCTACAACAACATTGAGAAGAGGCACACATCACTTAACAGCATTGCAAACTAGTGATGGATGGTCACTGGCCGGCTCAAATTGCAGGTCCTTTATTTTTCATTCCTCCCTTGGTGAGCACTTACTAGTACTCAATATTAATTTAATTTGTTTTATGTAGGGATTGGTTAGTGTTTTTGAAGAGATGTTTGATAGAATTCAATAGAGATTGTGTCTAAGATATCTGTATGTAAACTTTAAGAAGTTTAGTAGGGGTACCTTAATCAGAGGTCTGGTGATGGGAGTAGTTGAGGCGACCTATTCTCAAGCATGGATAAAGAAAGTGAATTCAAAGGCTTGAGAGTGGTTGATAAATGTTCCTACAAAATTATAGTGTAAGTATGATTTTAACATATATCTTAAGTGTACTACTGAATAACATCTCTGAATCTTTTAATGCAACAATATTTGGTGCTAGGGACAAACATATTCTAACAATGTGTGAATGGATTAAGACATATTTAATGAATAGAATTTATGCAACTGCTACTAAACTAGAAAGTACATAGGATAATGCCAATTCCTAGAAAGAGAATATTGGATAAGGAGGTCTATATGATTGGGACATGGACTCCATGTTGGTCTATGGATGATAAATGGGAGGTAAAACATGCATACAACACTCATCAATTTGTTGTTGATGCTGAAAAAGAACTTGTTCATGTGAGTTTTTGGGATTTAGTAGGTATTCCATGTAGACATGCATATGCAACATTAGCATATAGGCAACAAAAACCAGAGGACTATGTGGATGATTGCCACTCTAGGAAAAAATATGCTTTGACATATAGTGTTCCAAAAAGCCCAATAAATGGGATGGATATGTGGCTAATAGTTGAATCAGATGACTTAAACCCACCTTTGTACAACAAGGGACCTGGCAGACCAAAGAAGTTTAGGTTTAGAGAATTGGGTGAGGGTGGTACAAGAATGAGGAGAGTTGGAGTGACCTATAGATGTATCAAATATGATCAAATGGGACAAACTGCTGCACAAGTAAGGCACAAACTGCTGCACATACAAATGAACAAGCTGTTGCACATGCAGATGAAGTAGCTGCTGCACATGGAAATGTACTACCAGATGACAATGCTGCACATGCAGATGAACTACCAGATGACACTACTGCATAGACAAATGAACTGGAAGATGCACAAGTTGACAGTGCTGTAGGAACAAATGAACTACCAGATCACGCATGAACGCTGTGGTCAAACCAAAACTGTCAAGAAAGAAGAATTTCCAAAGATCAAGGAAGACTGCACCTGTACCTGCTACTAATGATGAAAGGTTTTATGAGGTATATGGAAAGAATGAGGATGAAGCAACTCTTGCTAAGAAGGTGAAACATGAGCTACCCAAAAGATCAAGTGATAGGTTGAAAACTTTGAAAATAAAGTCAATCAAAGGGTCTGTCTTACGATTATGAATGCTTTCTCTTATTCACACTTAATGTTTCACTTTAAGTATTTTCAAATTTCTACTAGTGATATCACACATAGTCTTCTCATCTTCTTTTTCAAGTACATCTCACATCTTCTTCTCTAATCTCTCATTTTTTATGATCTTTCTTTTTCATCTTATTATTTTTATTCTATTGTTCTCTATTCCAGTTATGTTTTTGATGCAGCTCTTTTTTTCCAATCTCTCCTCTCTTCTGATCTTTATTTTACATCTTCTTTAATATTTCATCTTCTCTATTTTTTCTATTTACATCTTCTTTAATATTTCATCTTCTCTGTTTTTTCTATTTCATTATAATTTTTTTATGCTACAATTTAATATTTTTAACTCCACTTTTTTCTAATATTATTTTTGTATATTAAATGAAAAGTTGTTGTCCAAATATGATGATTTTTGTTATTATTTGATAACTCATAAATGACTAAACACAAATTTATATTGACATTTATATGTGTATGTATAACTCAATAATTTTTTTATAAAAAAATCAAATCAACTGAACCAATCAAAACCGCATTAGTTTGATTCGATTTGATTTTAAAAAGTCAACCGAACCGAACACTCTATTCTTTTATCGTTCGAATGATTTTTTAGTTCAAAACCGCCTAAACCGAATCATGATTTTACCTATAAATAATTGGTATATTTAAGTTGTAACTCTATTTTAAGTGTGATTTGATTGTGCTTCCACAAAGTTCCAAACTTCATAATCAAACTTATCCATTGCTGTCAAGTCAAGACTAGAACGTTGCATCACCTCATGCCACTTGTACTTTTCTCTGTGATCTTAGCTTATTTATCCTTTACTTCTTTTTTTGTGATCATGTTTAATTACTTGTTTAGGTTTATGGACCACCTATTATGGCGGCTCACAATAGACACGACCACTCTAACTAGATAATTTGTTCATGGCTTCTGACGGTTGCTTTCAGGCAATGGAAGAATGTGGGAGGAGCTGGGAAATAATTCGCCTTGAGTTGTAACGGTGGTTCTAATAGAACCAGCATGTGTTATTACCAAACCAAATGTAATGGCAATTGACAAAAAAGTTTACAATTATAGGTGAACAGAAAACTAAACTATGGGCAATTTTTTTTCCCAATTTTACGGTGTAATTGTCATCTCTGAATACTTAAAATTATTCTCAGAGATGCATCTTTAAACGAATCATAAATTATTTTTGTTAAAATTTATTTTAGAAATATATCTGCGAATATTTCTGGAGTGTAATCGGAAGTGCATTTTAAAAAACACTCCTGAACCTATTTACCAAGCGTTTTTCATAGAAATTTATCATTTAATCATTCAGTGAAATTTTTTAGAGATGCATCTTCAAAAATATCAACTGAGAAATTGAATATATCACCACCTTACATGATAATCTTTTCTCATACTTCATACCTCCTCCATAACCCAAAACCCTTAAAAAAAATTCATTTCAATCAACTTTTCGACTCCAAATCATCATTCATCATTCTTGTGTTTTATCACATCAAATGAAGCAAAAGAAGCTACAATTTAAGGTAAAAATGAATGTTGGGTTCGGAGATGTATCTCTGAATTTACCTGCTATATATTTTGGAGATGCATCTCCGAATTTGTTTGTTGCTGTGATTTTTTAAACATTTTTTCTGCTTTTGTTCGTATTAGATATGGTACAATCGGATATGTTTCCCAAAGTTATTGTAAGTAATGATTTAAAATCAGATGAAGTGAATGATGATGTTAAATCAGATGAAGTGAATGATGATGTTAAACTAAATGAAGTGAATGATGATGTTAAATCAGATGAAGTGAAGGATGATGTTAAACCAAATGAAGTGAAGGATGATGTTAAACCAAATGAAGTGGATGATGATGTTAAACCGTGTACAAGACCTGTTAATGCCGAGATAGACGCTGGTCAATAGTTTATAGATGAACTACTCGTTCATAACAATATATAAAGTTAAAATTTCAATTATCAATTATCTATGTAATGTTGAATGTTTTAATTTAATGTCAAGTTGTTATGGTTTGTAGAGCTTGTTCATATTCATACTGCTTTTGTTTTTTGTTTATCATTTGAAGTATCAGAGCTATTTTCGAATATACATCTCCAAAATATATTAGATATGATTTTGAAAATGCATCTCCGAACTAAAATTAAATATACTAATAATGAATATGTACGAAGATACATCTTCAAACTCTAGGGACATCTAGGGACATGTTTAGGTTTTCCCCAGGATTTGTGAGAGAAAAAATTGCCTTTTACTAAACTTTAATTTCATGTTGAATAAACATTAATTGAGGTTGACAATGCCCTAGTTTTAGTTAGCATATGATATAATACTTAGAATACAAGTAAATATATTATTAACATACCAGCCAACATATATCTAAATCATGTAAAAATTGATAAGATTGATTCAAACAGATTAATTTCACATTCTATGTAAAGTTGTTAAACATATAAGTATCTTACAATCTGTTACACGTGTTTACTTTATCACTCAACTTTGTTTTGTTTGGTTAGAATCTGTATTACGTTTACTAAATTTTGTGACGATGTATGCCATTGCAACTTTAGCACCTAGGCTAGAGTGACCACGAGATAAACATATTGCACCCCCTAAAAGCAGCAAACCATTGGCTAACAACTTCTTTGAAGGCCTTCTTGAGATCACACACACTTGAGATTCGTCGCGAGTAGCTTGATCATGAATGATAGAAGAATGAGGGGAAGATGTACTAGATTCCAAGGAAGCCGGTACCTATACACACGGAATTATTACTTACTTATATGAGAGGTGCCAGAAAATAGACAGAAAGGTTGAAAACCAGGAAATACATTAAATGAAAACACTAACCTTCTGCATTAATTTGACTGAAGTGGTAACTGAACTGGATAAATGGCTGCTTACAGCAGAGTATCTTCTAAGCGCTTTATCCATCTTGCATACATAATCCCATATTCCATTGGAGAAAGCCAGTTTTGCCATCTTCACATTCAAACCAGCATCTTCCTGATGAATCATGGTGATCTCACAGGCATTTCTACCAGGTACTGTAGTTATACATTTGACAGTCACAAAACAGACATGTTATAGGTATAAATCATTCACTTATTGTTGAGAACCAATGAAATATAAATAAAAATGAAGCACCAGAATAACAGTGGGTTCAATGAAAGATTTTAAAGACCATTAAACTCCAAAAGAAATGCACGGAAACACAATTAGTTGCCATGGTATATTATTAAATTTAGTTTGTATGTCATGAAGAAATGACACGTGGAGTAAAGAGATCTCGATCATTTTTATGAGAACATAAAAGAATAACATTTCTATAAGAAAATTTTCCATTAAATTTTGTTAATTCACCAAAAAAAAAACTTAAATAAGCCAGACAACCTACCTTGTCTAATTCGCCAGCCAGACCTGAAAAGCTCAACTCTTACATATTTTTTCTGCCGTGGTGATGAAGGATGTTCACATTCCTAAGAAGGTTTGTATCCAAAGATGAAAAGAAAAAAAATAATTGAGCAATCAATGCTTGATGTGCAAATATTACAGTTCCTATTGTACAAACCCTAAACAAATGAATCTCAAACTAATCAGAATATGGTGATAATATTGATATACTAGTGGATAATGTTACATGCAAACAAACAACAGCACCTTCCAAGTTCTAATCTCTAATTTCTTGATCAATATATTTTCAAGGAAAGTTTTTACCAATTTTCATACAAAGATTCTCCTTGTTTAATGACAGGACAAAAAGTGCAGGGGAAGAGAAAGAGGGTGGGGATATGAAGCCACAACAACATCCATATGAGGAAGCAATCATGAACACATGATCATAACAATGTGCACTAACACTAAAAAGTTATAGGACGTTGGGTAACTCAAACTGGTTTGAGTAAGGGTTAAAGGAGTTGGAGGTCACGAGTTCATACCCTGGTTAAGGAGAAAAACTAACCTAACAACTAATTACTGATACTAGCCGTTTCAACAAAAGAAAAAACACTCAATTTATTTAATGCAACACCATAACCAGATGTAATACCTTTATAAAACAGTAAAAAGTTTTATCCTTCCCCTCCCACAACTTCCAAGTTAGTACATACTCTCTAGGCTTCAAAAAGGGGAACTTTTTAACCGTACGACCAACTTCAGAACCATCGGATTCGTCCACCTGCAGCTGATTGTGATCAACCACCATGTTATCCCATTGCTTTCTGTAGTCATTGTCCATGTAGAAGTTTCTTAGCATCTCCGCCGAAATATCATTGAACACAGTCACACTCCAATATCTTAGGGGACCATTCTGCAACATCCAAGGATACAATAAAGTTTATAGATAATCTTCAAAAATCTATGAGCAATACATTCCAAGCATAAGGTGAGTAACCTCAGGTTTGCAGGATTTGGCTTTGTAGCATAAACGATGGTTTCTTTTATCAATGACATCCTCCCATTTATGATTCTGATTTAGATTTTCATCCAAAATCTCCATTAAAAACTTCAAATCAGCATCTGTCACATTCTTTGAGGTTCTGCCAATTTCAGCGGTACTATTGTAAACCCTAAAAGCCCCAATTTGAGTAGAACAGCAAGTAATCAGTGTAAAGTAAGTTGAATTTTGAAACGTAAAGCAAACAAATAGTATGAAATTCAATTCGCAGAGAGCAAAAGCAGAATCAAAAACGAAATAAACAGATAAATAATTGAAGAAGAAAGTTGAGTAGTAAACCTTACCTTAGGTTTGAATCGGTAGAATTGGAGATCAAAGAGGGTTTTGATGAAGACGAGGCGAACAAGAATCTGTTACGGTTGAGAAGAAAGAAGAAAGTAAGAAGAAGAAGAATAGCGCAGGCACCATAGAAGTTGTTGGTTAGAGTAGTGAATGATGATAATAATAACGTATTCATTTTTTTTTTTCTGTTCCTCCACAAACTCGACGATATTGCTTATGAATGATTTATATTCAAAAAAACTGATACGCCAACACCACAAACATACCTTTTCACTTGTCATATTCTTCTCCTCTTCCCTTCTATCTATGTCTAATTATTTTAGAAAATTTCTTTATCCATCTCTATGGGGTCACCCCCAGCGAAAACCCCAACTTACCCCTGCTTCAGAGATGTATCTCCGAAGTATTTTTTTTCTAAATTTTTCAAGATTTCGAAAGTGCATCTCTGAAAATACCAAATTGAGGGTGTTTTCGGAGATGCACTTCCGAAAACACATTTTTTTCACAATTTGGGGTGTTTCGGAAGCGCATTTCCGAATTATGCAGAAGTCTCTTTTTTTTATGCTTTTTCTAATAGTCCCGTATGAAATATATATATAAAACGAGTAATATATACAAAACGAAAACGCCGAACAAAACAAACAATATATCAACGTAACATACTAATATAATAAATAAAATCCAAATAATATATACAGACCGAGTCATATTATATTGGTATTTTAGAAGATTTTTGTGTGCTATACTACATAAAAGTCACAAGTTTGTTAAACTTTCAAAATCCGGTCTTTTGGAAGATTTTCGTGTGCTATACTACATAAAAGTCACGAAGTTCGATAAACTTGCATATATTGGTATTTTGGAAGATTTTCGTGGGCTATAATACATAAAAGTCACGAAATTCATTAAACTTGCATACATTGGTATTTTGGAAGATTTTCGTGTGCTAGACTACATAAAAGTCACAAGTTTGTTAAACTTTGAAAATCTGGTCTTTTGGAAGATTTTCGTGTGCTATACTAAATAAAGGCCACAAAGTTCGATAAACTTGCAAATTTTAATATTTTTGAAGATTTTCGTGTGCTATACTACATAAAAGTGCGAAGTTCGTTAAACTTGGAAACATTTGTATTTTGGAAGATTTTCGTGTACTATACTACATAAAAGTCACGAAAAAAGTTAAGCTTACAAATTTTAATATTTTGGAAGATTTTCGTGTGCTAAACTACATACAAATCATGAAGTTCGTTAAACTTGCATACAATTGTATTTTGGAAGATTTTCGTGTGTTATACTAAATAAAAGACACGAAGTTCGTTAAACTTGCAAATTTTAATATTTTGGAAGATTTCTGTGTGCTATACTACATAAAAGTCTCGAAGTTCGTTAAACTTGTATACATAGGTATTTTGGAAGATTTTCGTGTGCTATACTACATAAAAGTCACGAAGTTTGTAAACTTTTAAAATATAATCTTTTGGAAGCTTTTCGTGTGCTATACTACATAAAACTCACGAATTTCGTTAAACTTGCAAATTTTAATATTTTGGAAGATTTTCTTGTGCTATACTACATTAATGTCACGAAGTTCGTTAAACTTGCACACATTGGTATTTTGGAAGATTTTCGTGTTCTATACTACATAAAAGTCACGAAGTTCGTTAAACTTGCATACAATGGTATTTTGGAACATTTTCGTGTGCTATACTACATAAATGTCATGAAGTTTGTAAACTTATAAAATTTGGTACTTTGGAAGTTTTTCACGTGCTTTACTACATAAAAGTCACGAAGTTTGTTAAACTTGCACAATTTTTTCTTTTGGAAGATTTTCGTGTGCAATACTACATAAAACTCACGAAGTTCGTTAAACTTGAAAATTTTAATATTTTGGAAGAATTGCATGTGCTATACTACATAAAAGTTACGAAGTTCGTTAAACTTGCATATTTTGGTATTTTGGAAGATTTTCGTGTGCTATAATACATAAAAGTCACAAGTTTGTTAAACTTTCAAAATCTGGTCTTTTGGAAGATTTTCATGTGCTATACTACATAAAAGTCACGAAGTTCGATAAACTTGCAAATTTTAATATTTTTGAAGATTTTCGTGTGCTATACTACATAAAAGTGACGAAATTCGTTAAACTTGGAAACATTGTTATTTTGGAAGATTTTCGTGTACTATACTACATAAAAGTCACGAAGTTCATTAAACTTGCATATATTGGTATTTTGGAAAATTTTCGTGGGCTATAATACCTAAATGTCACGAAACTTATTAAACTTGCAAAATTTGATATTTTAAAAGATGTTCGTGTGTTATACTACATAAAAGTAACGAAGTTTGTTAAACTTGCAAAATTTGGTCTTTTGGAAAATTTTCGTGTGGTATACTACATGAAAGTGACGAAGTTCATAAAACTTGGAAATTTTAATATTTTGGAAGATTTTCGTGTGGTATACTACATGAAAGTGACGAAGTTCATAAAACTTGGAAATTTTAATATTTTGGAAGATTTTCGTGTGCTATACTCTACATAAAAGTCATGAAGTTTGTTAAACTTCCAAATTTTAATATTTTGGAAGATTTTCGTGTGCTATACTACATAAAAGTCACGAAGTTTGTTAAACTTTTGAAATCAGGTCTTTTGGAAGATTTTCGTGTGCTATACTACATAAAACTCACGAAGTTCGTTAAACTTGCATATATTGGTATTTTGGAAGATTTTTGTGTGCTATACTACATAAAAGTCACAAGTTTGTTAAACTTTCAAAATCTGGTCTTTTGGAAGATTTTCGTGTGCTATACTACATAAAAGTCTCGAAATTCGATAAACTTGCAAATTTTAATATTTTTGAAGATTTTCGTGGGCTATAATACATAAAAGTCACGAAAGTCATTAAACTTGCATATATTGGTATTTTGGAAGATTTTCGTGTGCTATACTACATAAAAGTCACGAAGTTTATTAAACTTGCAAAATTTGGTAATTTAAAAGATTTTCGTGTGTTATACTACATAAAAGTAACGAAGTTTGTTAAACTTGCAAAATTTGGTCTTTTGGAAGATTTTCGTGTGCTATACTACATGAAAGTGACGAAGTTCATAAAACTTGGAAATTTTAATATTTTGGAAGATTTTCATGTGCTATACTACATAAAAGTCATGAAGTTTGTTAAACTTGCAAATTTTAATATTTTTGAAGATTTTTGTGTGCTATACAACATAAAATTGACGAAGTTCGTTAAGCTTGCAAGTTTTAATATTTTGGAAGATTTTCGTGTGCTATACTAAATAAAAGTCACGAAGTTTATTAAACTTGCCTATATTGGTATTTTGGAAGATTTTCGTGTGCTAAAAGTCACGAAAATCGATAAACTTGCAAATTTTAATATTTTTGAAGATTTTCGTGTGCTATACTACAAAGAAGTGACGAAGTTCTTTAAACTTGGATACATTGGTACTTTGGAAGATTTTCGTGTACTATACTACATAAAAGTCACGAAGTTTGTTAAACTTGTAGATTTTAATATTTTGGAAGATTTTCGTGAGCTATACTACATAAAAGTCACGAAGTTTGTTAAACTTGCATATATTGGTATTTTGGAAGATTTTCGTGTGCTACTACATAAAAGTCACAAGTTTGTTAAACTTTCAAAATCTGGTCTTTTGGAAGATTTTCGTGTGCTATACTACATAAAAGTCACGAAGTTCGATAAACTTGCAAATTTTAATATTTTTGAAGATTTTCATGTGCTATACTACATAAAAGTGACGAAGTTCATTAAACTTGGAAACATTGGTATTTTGAAAGATTTTCTTATTCTATACTACATAAAAGTCACGAAGTACGTTAAGCTTACAATTTTTAATATTTTGGAAGATTTTCGTGTACTAAACTACATACAAATCATGAAGTTCATTAAGCTTGCATACAATTGTATTTTGAAAGATTTTCGTGTGCTATACTACATAAAAGTCACAAGTTTGTTAAACTTTCAAATTCTGGCCTTTTGGAAGATTTTCGTGGGCTATAATACATAAAAGTCACGAAATTCATTAAACTTGCATACATTGGTATTTGGGAAGATTTTCGTGTGTTATACTACATAAAAGTAAGAAGTTTGTTAAACTCGCAAAATATGGTCTTTTGGAAGATTTTCGTGTGCTATACTACATGAAAGTGACGAAGTTCATAAAACTTGGAAATTCTAATATTTTGGAATATATTCTTGTGCTATACTACATTAATGTCACGAAGTTCGTTAAACTTGCACACATTGGTATTTTGGAAGATTTTCGTGTTCTATACTACATAAAAGTCACGAAGTTCGTTAAACTTGCATACAATGGTATTTTGGAACATTTTCGTGTGCTATACTACATAAATGTCATGAAGTTTGTAAACTTATAAAATTTGGTACTTTGGAAGTTTTTCACGTGCTTTACTACATAAAAGTCACGAAATTTGTTAAACTTGCACAATTTTTTCTTTTGGAAGATTTTCGTGTGCAATACTACATAAAACACACGAAGTTCGTTAAACTTGAAAATTTTAATATTTTGGAAGAATTGCATGTGCTATACTACATAAAAGTTACGAAGTTCGTTAAACTTGCATATTTTGGTATTTTGGAAGATTTTCGTGTGCTATAATACATAAAAGTCACAAGTTTGTTAAACTTTCAAAATCTGGTCTTTTGGAAGATTTTCGTGTGCTATACTACATAAAAGTCACGAAGTTTGTTAAACTTGCAAATTTTAATATTTTTGAAGATTTTCGTGTGCTATACTACATAAAAGTGACGAAGTTCGTTAAACTTGGAAACATTGTTATTTTGGAAGATTTTCGTGTACTATACTACATAAAAGTCACGAAGTTCATTAAATTTGCATATATTGGTATTTTGGAAAATTTTCGTGGGCTATAATACCTAAATGTCACGAAACTTATTAAACTTGCAAAATTTGATATTTTAAAAGATGTTCGTGTGTTATACAACATAAAAGTAACGAAGTTTGTTAAACTTGCAAAAATTTGGTCTTTTGGAAAATTTTCGTGTGGTATACTACATGAAAGTGACGAAGTTCATAAAACTTGGAAATTTTAATAGTTTGGAAGATTTTCGTGTGGTATACTACATGAAAGTGACGAAGTTCATAAAACTTGGAAATTTTAATATTTTGGAAGATTTTCGTGTGCTATACTCTACATAAAAGTCATGAAGTTTGTTAAACTTCCAAATTTTAATATTTTGGAAGATTTTCGTGTGCTATACTACATAAAAGTCACGAAGTTTGTTAAACTTTTGAAATCAGGTCTTTTGGAAGATTTTCGTGTGCTATACTACATAAAAGTCACGAAGTTCGTTAAACTTGCAAATATTGGTATTTTGGAAGATTTTCTTGTGCTATACTACATAAAAGTTACGAACTTCGTTAAACTTGCATATATTGATATTTTGGAAGATTTTCGTCACAAGTGTGCTATACTACATAAAAGTAACGAAGTTCGTTAAATTTGGAAACATTGTTATTTTGGAAGATTTTCGTGTACTATACTACATAAAAGTCACGAAGTTCATTAAACTTGCATATATTGGTATTTTGGAAGATTTTCGTGGGCTATAATACATAAAAGTCACGAAATTCATTAGACTTGCATACATTGGTATTTTGGAAGATTTTCGTGTGCTATACTAAATAAAAGTCACGAAGTTTATTAAACTTGCCTATATTGGTATTTTGGAAGATTTTCGTGTGTTATACTACATAAAAGTAACGAAGTTTGTTAAACATGCAAAATTTGGTCTTTTGGAAGATTTTCGTGTGCTATACTACATGAAAGTGACGAAGTTCATAAAACTTGGAAATTTTAATATTTTGGAAGATTTTCGTGTGCTATACTACATAAAAGTCATGAAGTTTGTTAAACTGGCAAATTTTAATATTTTTGAAGATTTTTGTGTCCTATACTACATAAAAGTGACGAAGTTCGTTAAGCTTGCAAGTTTTAATATTTTGGAAGATTTTCGTGTGCTATACTAAATAAAAGTCACGAAGTTTATTAAAATTGCCTATATTGGTATTTTGGAAGATTTTCGTGTGCTATAATACGTAAAAGTCACAAGTTTGTTAAACTTTCAAAATCTGGTCTTTTGGAAGATTTTCGTGTGCTATACTATATAAAAGTCACGAAAATCGATAAACTTGCAAATTTTAATATTTTTGAAGATTTTCGTGTGCTATACTACAAAGAAGTGACGAAGTTCTTTAAACTTGGAAACATTGGTATTTTGGAAGATTTTCGTGTTCTATACTACATAAAAGTAACGAAGTTTGTTAAACTCGCAAAATTTGGTCTTTTGGAAGATTTTCGTGTGCTATACTACATGAAAGTGACGAAGTTCATCAAACTTAGAAATTTTAATATTTTGGAATATTTTCGTGTGTTATACTACATAAAAGTCACGAAGTTTTTTAAACTTCCATATATTGGTATTTTGGAAGATTTTCGTGTGCTAGACTACATAAAAGTCACAAGTTTGTTAAACTTTGAAAATCTGGTCTTTTGGAAGATTTTCGTGTGCTATACTAAATAAAGGCCACAAAGTTCGATAAACTTGCAAATTTTAATATTTTTGAAGATTTTTGTGTGCTATACTACATAAAAGTGCGAAGTTCGTTAAACTTGCAAACATTTGTATTTTGGAAGATTTTCGTGTACTATACTACATAAAAGTCACGAAAAAAGTTAAGCTTACAAATTTTAATATTTTGGAAGATTTTCGTGTGCTAAACTACATACAAATCATGAAGTTCGTTAAACTTGCATACAATTGTATTTTGGAAGATTTTCGTGTGTTATACTAAATAAAAGACACGAAGTTCGTTAAACTTGCAAATTTTGTTATTTTGGAAGATTTCTGTGTGCTATACTACATAAAAGTCTCGAAGTTCGTTAAACTTGTATACATAGGTATTTTGGAAGATTTTCGTGTGCTATACTACATAAAAGTCACGAAGTTTGTAAACTTGTAAAATATAATCTTTTGGAAGCTTTTCGTGTGCTATACTACATAAAACTCACGAATTTCGTTAAACTTGCAAATTTTAATATTTTGGAAGATATTCTTGTGCTATACTACATTAATGTCACGAAGTTCGTTAAACTTGCACACATTGGTATTTTGGAAGATTTTCGTGTTCTATACTACATAAAAGTCACGAAGTTCGTTAAACTTGCATACAATGGTATTTTGGAACATTTTCGTGTGCTATACTACATAAATGTCATGAAGTTTGTAAACTTATAAAATTTGGTACTTTGGAAGTTTTTCACGTGCTTTACTACATAAAAGTCACGAAATTTGTTAAACTTGCACAATTTTTTCTTTTGGAAGATTTTCGTGTGCAATACTACATAAAACACACGAAGTTCGTTAAACTTGAAAATTTTAATATTTTGGAAGAATTGCATGTGCTATACTACATAAAAGTTACGAAGTTCGTTAAACTTGCATATTTTGGTATTTTGGAAGATTTTCGTGTGCTATAATACATAAAAGTCACAAGTTTGTTAAACTTTCAAAATCTGGTCTTTTGGAAGATTTTCATGTGCTATACTACATAAAAGTCACGAAGTTCGATAAACTTGCAAATTTTAATATTTTTGAAGATTTTCGTGTGCTATACTACATAAAAGTGACGAAATTCGTTAAACTTGGAAACATTGTTATTTTGGAAGATTTTCGTGTACTATACTACATAAAAGTCACGAAGTTCATTAAACTTGCATATATTGGTATTTTGGAAAATATTCGTGGGCTATAATACCTAAATGTCACGAAACTTATTAAACTTGCAAAATTTGATATTTTAAAAGATGTTCGTGTGTTATACTACATAAAAGTAACGAAGTTTGTTAAACTTGCAAAATTTGGTCTTTTGGAAAATTTTCGTGTGGTATACTACATGAAAGTGACGAAGTTCATAAAACTTGGAAATTTTAATATTTTGGAAGATTTTCGTGTGGTATACTACATGAAAGTGACGAAGTTCATAAAACTTGGAAATTTTAATATTTTGGAAGATTTTCGTGTGCTATACTCTACATAAAAGTCATGAAGTTTGTTAAACTTCCAAATTTTAATATTTTGGAAGATTTTCGTGTGCTATACTACATAAAAGTCACGAAGTTTGTTAAACTTTTGAAATCAGGTCTTTTGGAAGATTTTCGTGTGCTATACTACATAAAAGTCACGAAGTTCGTTAAACTTGCAAATTTTAATATTTTTGAAGATTTTTGTGTGCTATACTACATAAAAGTGACGAAGTTCGTTAAACTTGGAAACATTGTTATTTTGGAAGATTTTCGTGAACTATACTACATAAAAGTCATGAAGTTCATTAAACTTGCATATATTGGTATTTTGGAAGATTTTCGTGTGCTATAATTCATAAAAGTCACGAAATTCATTAAACTTGCATATATTGGTATTTTCGAAGATTTTCATGTGCTATGCTACATAAAAGTCACGAAGTTTATTAAAATTGCAAAATTTGATAATTTAAAAGATGTTCGTGTGTTATACTACATAAAAGTAACGAAGTTTGTTAAACTTGCAAAATTTGGTCTTTTGGAAGTTTTTCGTGTGCTATAATACATAAAAGTCACGAAGTTTGTTAAACTTGCACAATTTTTTCTTTTGGAAGATTTTCGTGTGCAATACTACATAAATCTCACGAAGTTCGTTAAACTTGCAAATTTTAATATTTTGGAAGAATTTCTTGTGCTATACTACATAAAAGTTACGAAGTTCGTTAAACTTGCATATATTGGTATTTTGGAAGATATTCGTGTGCTATACAACATAAAATTCACAAGTTTGTTAAACTTTCAAAATCTAGTCTTTTGGAAGATTTTCGTGTGCTATACTACATAAAAGTCACGAAGTTCGATAAACTTGCAAATTTTAATATTTTTGAAGAATTTCTTGTGCTACACTACATAAAAGTGACAAAATTCGTTAAACTTGGAAACATTGTTATTTTGGAAGATTTTCGTGTACTATACTACATAAAAGTCACGAAGTTCATTAAATTTGCATATATTGGTATTTTGGAAGATTTTCGTGGGCTATAATTCATAAAAGTCACGAAATTCATTAAACTTGTATACATTGGTATTTGGGAAGATTTTCGTGTGTTATACAACATAAAAGTAACGAAGTTTGTTAAACTCGCAAAATTTGGTCTTTTGAAACATTTTTGTGTACTATACTACATGAAAGTGACGAAGTTCATAAAACTTGGAAATTTTAATATTTTGGAATATTTTCAAATTTTCGTATGCTATACTACATAAAAGTCAAAAGTTTGTTAAACTTTCAAATTCTGGTCTTTTGGAAGATTTTCGTGTGCTATACTACATAAAAGTTACGAAAATCTTTAAGCTTACAAATTTTAATATTTCGGAAGACTTTCATGTGCTAAGCTACATACAAATCACGAAGTTCGTTAAACTTGCATACAATTTTCTTTTGGAAGATTTTCGTGTGCAATACTACCTAAAACACACGAAGTTCGTTAAACTAGCAAATTTTAATATTTTGGAAGAATTTCTTGTGCTATACTACATAAAAGTTACGAACTTCGTTAAACTTGCATATATTGGTATTTTGGAAGATTTTTGTGTGCTATACTACATAAAAGTCACAAGTTTGTTAAACTTTCAAAATCTGGTCTTTTGGAAGATTTTCGTGTGCTATACTACATAAAAGTAACGAAGTTCGTTAAACTTGGAAACATTGTTATTTTGGAAGATTTTCGTGTACTATACTACATAAAAGTCACGAAGTTCATTAAACTTGCATATATTGGTATTTTGGAAGATTTTCGTGGGCTATGATACATAAAAGTCCCGAAGTTTATTCAACTTGCAAAATTTGGTGTTTTAAAAGATGTTCGTGTGTTATACTACATAAAAGTAACGAAGTTTGTTAAACTTGCAAAATTTGGTCTTTTGAAAGATTTTCGTGTGCTATACTACATGAAAGTGACGAAGTTCATAAAACTTGGAAATTTTAATATTTTGGAAGATTTTCGTGTGCTATACTACATAAAAGTCATGAAGTTTGTTAAACTGGCAAATTTTAATATTTTTGAAGATTTTTGTGTCCTATACTACATAAAAGTGATGAAGTTCGTTAAGCTTGCAAGTTTTAATATTTTTGAAGATTTTCGTGTGCTATACTAAATATAAGTCACGAAGTTTGTTAAACTTGCATATATTGGTATTTTGGAAGATTTTCGTGTGCTATACTACGTAAAAGTCACAAGTTTGTTAAACTTTCAAAATCTGGTCTTTTGGAAGATTTTCGTGTGCTATACTATATAAAAGTCACGAAAATCGATAAACTTGCAAATTTTAATATTTTTGAAGATTTTCGTGTGCTATACTACAAAGAAGTGACGAAGTTCTTTAAACTTGGAAACATTGGTATTTTGGAAGATTTTCGTGTTCTATACTACATAAAAGTCACGAAAAACGTTAAGCTTTCAAATTTTAATATTTTTGATGATTTTCGTGTGCTAAACTACATACAAATCATGAAGTTCGTTAAACTTGCATACAATTGTATTTTGGAAGATTTTCGTGTGCTATACTACATAAAAGTCACAAGTTTGTTAAACTTTCAAAATCTGGTCTTTTGGAAGATTTTCGTGTGCTATACTACATAAAAGTCACGAAGTTCGATAAACTTACAAATTTTAATATTTGTGAAGATTTTCGTGTGCTATACTACATAAAAGTGCAAAGTTCGTTAAATTTGGAAACATTGTTATTTTGGAAGATTTTCGTGTACTATACCACATAAAAGTCACGAATTTCGTTAAACTTGCATATATTGGTATTTTGGAAGATTTTTGTGGGCTATAATACATAAAAAGTCACGAAATTCATTAAACTTGCATACATTAGTATTTTGGAAGATTTTCGTGTGTTATACTACATAAAAGTAACGAAGTTTGTTAAACTCGCAAAATTTGGTCTTTTGGAAGATTTTCGTGTGCTATACTACATGAAAGTGACGAAGTTCATAAAACTTGGAAATTTTAATATTTTGGAATATTTTCGTGTGTTATACTACATAAAAGTCACGAAGTTTTTTAAACTTCCATATATTGATATTTTGGAAGATTTTCGTGTGCTAGACTACATAAAATTCACAAGTTTGTTAAACATTGAAAATCTGGTCTTTTGGAAGATTTTCGTGTGCTATACTAAATAAAGGCCACAAAGTTCGATAAACTTGCAAATTTTAATATTTTTGAAGATTTTCGTGTGCTATACTACATAAAAGTGCGAAGTTCGTTAAACTTGGAAACATTTGTATTTTGGAAGATTTTCGTGTACTATACTACATAAAAGTCACGAAAAACGTTAAGCTTACAAATTTTAATATTTTGGAAGATTTTCGTGTGCTAAACTACATACAAATCATGAAGTTCGTTAAACTTGCATACAATTGTATTTGGGAAGATTTTCGTGTGCTATACTAAATAAAAGACACGAAGTTCGTTAAACTTGCAAATTTTAATATTTTGGAAGATTTCCGTGTGCTATACTACATAAAAGTCTCGAAGTTCGTTAAACTTGTATACATAGGTATTTTGGAAGATTTTCGTGTGCAATACTACATAAAAGTCACGAAGTTTGTAAACTTGTAAAATATAATCTTTTGGAAGCTTTTCGTGTGTTATACTACATAAAACTCACGAATTTCGTTAAACTTGCAAATTTTAATATTTTGGAAGATTTTCTTGTGCTATACTACATTAATGTCACGAAGTTCGTTAAACTTGCACACATTGGTATTTTGGAAGATTTTCGTGTTCTATACTACATAAAAGTCACGAAGTTCGTTAAACTTGCATACAATGGTATTTTGGAACATTTTCGTGTGCTATACTACATAAATGTCATGAAGTTTGTAAACCTATAAAATTTGGTACTTTGGAAGTTTTTCACGTGCTTTACTACATAAAAGTCACGAAGTTTGTTAAACTTGCACAATTTTTTCTTTTGGAAGATTTTCGTGTGCAATACTACATAAAACTCACGAAGTTCGTTAAACTTGAAAATTTTAATATTTTGGAAGAATTGCATGTGCTATACTACATAAAAGTTAAGAAGTTCGTTAAACTTGCATATATTGGTATTTTGGAAGATTTTCGTGTGCTATAATACATAAAAGTCACAAGTTTGTTGAACTTTCAAAATCTGGTCTTTTGGAAGATTTTCATGTGCTATACTACATAAAAGTCACGAAGTTCGATAAACTTGCAAATTTTAATATTTTTGAAGATTTTCGTGTGCTATACTACATAAAAGTGACGAAATTCGTTAAACTTGGAAACATTGTTATTTTGGAAGATTTTCGTGTACTATACCACATAAAAGTCACGAATTTCGTTAAACTTGCATATATTGGTATTTTGGAAGATTTTTGTGGGCTATAATACATAAAAAGTCACGAAATTCATTAAACTTGCATACATTAGTATTTTGGAAGATTTTCGTGTGTTATACTACATAAAAGTAACGAAGTTTGTTAAACTCGCAAAATTTGGTCTTTTGGAAGATTTTCGTGTGCTATACTACATGAAAGTGACGAAGTTCATAAAACTTGGAAATTTTAATATTTTGGAATATTTTCGTGTGTTATACTACATAAAAGTCACGAAGTTTTTTAAACTTCCATATATTGATATTTTGGAAGATTTTCGTGTGCTAGACTACATAAAATTCACAAGTTTGTTAAACATTGAAAATCTGGTCTTTTGGAAGATTTTCGTGTGCTATACTAAATAAAGGCCACAAAGTTCGATAAACTTGCAAATTTTAATATTTTTGAAGATTTTCGTGTGCTATACTACATAAAAGTGCGAAGTTCGTTAAACTTGGAAACATTTGTATTTTGGATGATTTTCGTGTACTATACTACATAAAAGTCACGAAAAACGTTAAGCTTACAAATTTTAATATTTTGGAAGATTTTCGTGTGCTAAACTACATACAAATCATGAAGTTCGTTAAACTTGCATACAATTGTATTTGGGAAGATTTTCGTGTGCTATACTAAATAAAAGACACGAAGTTCGTTAAACTTGCAAATTTTAATATTTTGGAAGATTTCCGTGTGCTATACTACATAAAAGTCTCGAAGTTCGTTAAACTTGTATACATAGGTATTTTGGAAGATTTTCGTGTGCAATACTACATAAAAGTCACGAAGTTTGTAAACTTGTAAAATATAATCTTTTGGAAGCTTTTCGTGTGCTATACTACATAAAACTCACGAATTTCGTTAAACTTGCAAATTTTAATATTTTGGAAGATTTTCTTGTGCTATACTACATTAATGTCACGAAGTTCGTTAAACTTGCACACATTGGTATTTTGGAAGATTTTCGTGTTCTATACTACATAAAAGTCACGAAGTTCGTTAAACTTGCATACAATGGTATTTTGGAACATTTTCGTGTGCTATACTACATAAATGTCATGAAGTTTGTAAACTTATAAAATTTGGTACTTTGGAAGTTTTTCACGTGCTTTACTACATAAAAGTCACGAAGTTTGTTAAACTTGCACAATTTTTTCTTTTGGAAGATTTTCGTGTGCAATACTACATAAAACTCACGAAGTTCGTTAAACTTGAAAATTTTAATATTTTGGAAGAATTGCATGTGCTATACTACATAAAAGTTAAGAAGTTCGTTAAACTTGCATATATTGGTATTTTGGAAGATTTTCGTGTGCTATAATACATAAAAGTCACAAGTTTGTTAAACTTTCAAAATCTGGTCTTTTGGAAGATTTTCATGTGCTATACTACATAAAAGTCACGAAGTTCGATAAACTTGCAAATTTTAATATTTTTGAAGATTTTCGTGTGCTATACTACATAAAAGTGACGAAATTCGTTAAACATGGAAACATTGTTATTTTGGAAGATTTTCATGTACTATACTACATAAAAGTCACGAAGTTCATTAGACTAGCATATATTGGTATTTTGGAAAATTTTCGTGGGCTATAATACCTAAATGTCACGAAACTTATTAAACTTGCAAAATTTGATATTTTAAAAGATGTTTGTGTGTTATACTACATAAAAGTAACGAAGTTTGTTAAACTTGCAAAATTTGGTCTTTTGGAAAATTTTCGTGTGGTATACTACATGAAAGTGACGAAGTTCATAAAACTTGGAAATTTTAATATTTTCGAAGATTTTCGTGTGGTATACTACATGAAAGTGACGAAGTTCATAAAACTTGGAAATTTTAATATTTTGGAAGATTTTCGTGTGCTATACTCTACATAAAAGTCATGAAGTTTGTTAAACTTGCAAATTTTAATATTTTGGAAGATTTTCGTGTGCTATACTACATAAAAGTCACGAAGTTTGTTAAAATTTTTGAAATCAGGTCTTTTGGAAGATTTTCGTGTGCTATACTACATAAAAGTCACGAAGTTCGTTAAACTTGCAAATTTTAATATTTTTGAAGATTTTTGTGTGCTATACTACATAAAAGTGACGAAGTTCGTTAAACTTGGAAACATTGTTATTTTGGAAGATTTTCGTGTACTATACTACATAAAAGTCAAGAAGTTCATTAAACTTGCATATATTGGTATTTTGGAAGATTTTCATGGGCTATAATTCATAAAAGTCACGAAATTCATTAAACTTGCATATATTGGTATTTTCGAAGATTTTCATGTGGTATGCTACATAAAAGTCACGAAGTTTATTAAAATTGCAAAATTTGATATTTTAAAAGATGTTCGTGTGTTATACTACATAAAAGTAACGAAGTTTGTTAAACTTGCAAAATTTGGTCTTTTGGAAGTTTTTCGTGTGCTATAATACATAAAAGTCACAAAGTTTGTTAAACTTGCACAATTTTTTCTTTTGGAAGATTTTCGTGTGCAATACTACATAAATCTCACGAAGTTCGTTAAACTTGCAAATTTTAATATTTTGGAAGAATTTCTTGTGCTATACTACATAAAAGTTACGAAGTTCGTTAAACTTGCATATATTGGTATTTTGGAAGATATTCGTGTGCTATACAACATAAAATTCACAAGTTTGTTAAACTTTCAAAATCTAGTCTTTTGGAAGATTTTCGTGTGCTATACTACATAAAAGTCACGAAGTTCGATAAACTTGCAAATTTTAATATTTTTGAAGAATTTCGTGTGCTATACTACATAAAAGTGACAAAATTCGTTAAACTTGGAAACATTGTTATTTTGGAAGATTTTCGTGTACTATACTACATAAAAGTCACGAAGTTCATTAAATTTGCATATATTGGTATTTTGGAAGATTTTCGTGGGCTATAATTCATAAAAGTCACGAAATTCATTAAACTTGCATACATTGGTATTTGGGAAGATTTTCGTGTGCTATATTACATAAAAGTCACGAAGTTTATTAAAATTGCAAAATTTGATATTTTAAACGATGTTCGTGTGTTATACTACCTAAAAGTAACGAAGTTTGTTAAACTTGCAAAATTTGGTCTTTTGGAAGATTTTCGTGTGTTATACTACATGAAAGTGACGATGTTCATAAAACTTGGAAATTTTAATATTTTGGAAGATTTTCGTGTGCTATACTACATAAAAGTCATGAAGTTTGTTATGTTGGGAAATTTTTCTTAATTAATCAAGACTTTATTATGAACCCATACTTAATTCAAAATGAAATAGAAAGCGGAAGCGTACCTTTAAAATCCATGAATTTTTAATGAGAAGAACATGATCTTGATAGGAAAATGACCTTCCAATTGTAGATTCCTCAATTCCTTAGTTTCTCTTTCAATGGGATAAAGAGAATAAATATTCTATCATATTCTTTAGTTGTCTACAATTGGGGACCATAACCCCTTATTTATATGAATTACATGCCCTTTCATGAAAAGTCATGTTTATTCAAGTTTAGAATCTCATGCCCTTCCATGAAGGGTCATGATTATTCAAGGTTTCTTATTCCAATTTTACCCATCACAAATAATAGAAATAAGACTTTTGGTATCTACACAATATTTTTCATGACAATTACATCCTTAGCCATAAACTTTACATTACATAGATCACTTTAATTTGGCTAATTAAATAATGGTCCTAACACATTAATTTATTAAATGTATGACCCTAAAAAATTCTAACAATCTCCCACTGGTCATATATGTATCCTTATAATGTGTTAGACTTTATGAGCTCAAAAATTTCCATTATAAACATTGGACATATCCCCATCTCCTCCATTAATTACATCAATATATAGGACCAAAGCGGTTTTCATTATATCAGTCATAATTAAACCCATCAATGATCACAAATATAAACACAACTAAATGACATAGATTAATCATGAAATATGTAGCATGAAAATCACATGAAGGTGATCAATACATGTCAATTTTCAACTGATCCTCCTTACTTTAATGAATTTAATATTATCATACAAAGTGCAATGAACTTAATAACCAAACTTTATTTTTTATCAGAACGTAATAAAATATATGAGTGTATATATACTATCAAAACATACAACATAAATAACAACAATGACTAACTCCCATTAAACCAAAGAATTCTCTAATTCTATAACACCCATGTGAGAAGCTTGCTCATAAAAGACCTTGGGTGGAAGCCCCTTTGTCATAGGGTCCGCTATCATGGAGTTTGTCCTTAAATGTTCTATAAAATTTTGTCCACTTTGTACTCTCTCCTTTTGTTAATTATAATTTATCTTAAATTGATCAAATTGTGTAGGAAGAGATATTAACACCAAATGCACGAGTAAATTATCTGAAAACTCAAGCTTTTGTGCCTTAAATTTGTTGGAAGCAATATTAGACATTTCCATAATATACTTTCTTATGTTTCCTTTGTCTTTATACTTTATAGAAATCAAGCTTTGAAGAAGTGTGCTTGTTTTCACTTTATCGCTTTTAGCAAAGCATTTTTCAATTTCAACAAGGAAATATTTAGCATTTGTTATTTCTTTAGATATAGTATCCCTGAATGTCTCTGGAACGCCACACTTTATGATCATAAGACTCAAGCGATTAAAGCGATCCCACTTCTCATAATTTTTTCTTTCATTAGAGGTACTGAAGTCTATAGGAGAAAGGGACAATTTATCATTAATGCAAGGTCAAGATCCATGCAGCCAAAAACAATTAAAATGTTTTCCTTCCGGTCCTTAAAATTGGCACCATTAAAAAACGGAACTAATGATTTGAAATCAATCATAAATAAACTCAAATAATATATGTTCAAATAATATCATAACTCATCTCAAGATATCTAGTGCACCATATCAAGTCTTTGGACAATAATATTAATGGCTAGTGATACCCTTGTCATAACGATCCAACATTGATAATAAAACATGTAAAATAATAAATCCCTCTTTGGATTGATTTATCATTCACATGTGTAGCCTTAAAATTATCACATGTTTATCATTATAAATGTGTTTGTATATAATCATGTCAAATATCAATTTTCCTTTGGGCCAACTAATACTCACATAGAAACATACACAACATTCAACATTTCTCATAATCAAATCTATACAAGAATGGTCACTTTGGTGATATCTAATCTTAATAAAATCATTTAAAATGTCAAATAAATATATAAATTATAAACCACAACCAAAATTTGAACATAAAACAAATTATCAAATTTTACGGATAATATAATTTTGTGCCACACAGTCATGCAAACCAGCACAACTTACCTGTGTTATTTTCTTTAAAATCCATGATGGTATATATCATATATATAATAATCATCCGTAAAATCATTTATATCAAAAACAAAAAACAAAATTGTGTGATGAATTATGATTTCTAATAACCCAATTTTGAAATGCCGAAAATCAATAATTACTAAAATTCACACATGATCAAGTATGGGAGGCTCTGATACCACTTGTTGGGAAATTTTTCTTAATTAATCAAGACTTTATTATGAACCCATACTTAATTCAAAATGAAATAGAAAGCGGAAGCGTACCTTTAAAATCCATGAATTTTTAATGAGAAGAACATGATCTTGATAAGAAAATGACCTTCCAATTGTAGATTCCTCAATTCCTTAGTTTCTCTTTCAATGGGATAAAGAGAATAAATATTCTATCATATTCTTTAGTTGTCTACAATTGGGGACCATAACCCCTTATTTATATGAATTACATGCCCTTTCATGAAAAGTCATGTTTATTCAAGTTTAGAATCTCATGCCCTTCCATGAAGGGTCATGATTATTCAAGGTTTCTTATTCCAATTTTACCCATCACAAATAATAGAAATAAGACTTTTGGTATCTACACAATATTTTTCATGACAATTACATCCTTAGCCATAAACTTTACATTACATAGATCACTTTAATTTGGCTAATTAAATAATGGTCCTAACACATTAATTTATTAAATGTATGACCCTAAAAAATTCTAACAATCTCCCACTGGTCATATATGTATCCTTATAATGTGTTAGACTTTATGAGCTCAAAAATTTCCATTATAAACATTGGACATATCCCCATCTCCTCCATTAATTACATCAATATATAGGACCAAAGCGGTTTTCATTATATCAGTCATAATATTTTGGAAGTTTTTCGTGTGTTATACTACATAAAAGTCACGAAGTTTGTTAAACTTGCACAATTTTTTCTTTTGGAAGATTTTCGTGTGCAATACTACATAAATCTCACGAAGTTCGTTAAACTTGCAAATTTTAATATTTTGGAAGAATTTTTTGTGCTATACTACATAAAAGTTACGAAGTTCGTTAAACTTGCATATATTGGTATTTTGGAAGATTTTCGTGTGCTATAGTACATAAAAGTCACAAGTTTGTTAAACTTTCAAAATCTGGTCTTTTGGAAGATTTTCGTGGGCTATACTACATAAAAGTCACGAAGTTTGATAAACTTGCAAATTTTAATATTTTTGAAGAATTTCGTGTGCTATAGTACATAAAAGTGAGGAAATTCTTTAAACTTGGAAACATTGTTATTTTGGAAGATTTTCGTGTACTATACTACATAAAAGTCACGAAGTTCATTAAACTTGCATATATTGGAATTTTGGAAGATTTTCGTGGGCTATAATTCATAAAAGTCACGAAATTCATTAAACTTGCATACATTGGTATTTTGGAAGATTTTCATTTGCTATACTACATAAAAGTCACAAAGTTTATTAAACTTGCAAAATTTGATATTTTAAAAGATGTTCGTGTGTTATACTACATAAAAGTAACGAAGTTTGTTAAACTTGGAAAATTTGGTCTTTTGGAAGATTTTCGTGTGTTATACTACATGAGAGTGACGAAGTTCATAAAACTTTGAAATTTTAATATTTTGGAAGATTTTCGTGTGCTATACTACATAAAAGTCATGAAGTTTGTTAAACTTGCAAATTTTAAGATTTTTGAAGATTTTCGTGTACAATATTACATAAAAGTCACGAAGTTTGTTAAACTCTCGAAATCTGGTCTTTTGGAAGATTTTTGTGTGCTATACTACATAAAAGTCACGAAATTCGTTAAACTTGCAAATTTTAATATTTTTGAAGATTATTGTGTGCTATATTACATAAAAGTCACAAAGTTTATTAAACTTGCAAAATTTGGTATTTGGGAAGTTTTTCGTGTGCTATACTACATAAAAGTCACAAAGTTTGTAAGCTTATAAATTTTGGTATTTTGGAAGTTTTTCGTGTGTTATACTACATAAAAGTCACGAAGTTTGTTAAACTTGCACAATTTTTTCTTTTGGAAGATTTTCGTGTGCAATACTACATAAATCTCACGAAGTTCGTTAAACTTGCAAATTTTAATATTTTGGAAGAATTTTTTGTGCTATACTACATAAAAGTTACGAAGTTCGTTAAACTTGCATATATTGGTATTTTGGAAGATTTTCGTGTGCTATAGTACATAAAAGTCACAAGTTTGTTAAACTTTCAAAATCTGGTCTTTTGGAAGATTTTCGTGGGCTATACTACATAAAAGTCACGAAGTTTGATAAACTTGCAAATTTTAATATTTTTGAAGAATTTCGTGTGCTATAGTACATAAAAGTGAGGAAATTCTTTAAACTTGGAAACATTGTTATTTTGGAAGATTTTCGTGTACTATACTACATAAAAGTCACGAAGTTCATTAAACTTGCATATATTGGAATTTTGGAAGATTTTCGTGGGCTATAATTCATAAAAGTCACGAAATTCATTAAACTTGCATACATTGGTATTTTGGAAGATTTTCATTTGCTATACTACATAAAAGTCACAAAGTTTATTAAACTTGCAAAATTTGATATTTTAAAAGATGTTCGTGTGTTATACTACATAAAAGTAACGAAGTTTGTTAAACTTGCAAAATTTGGTCTTTTGGAAGATTTTCGTGTGTTATACTACATGAGAGTGACGAAGTTCATAAAACTTTGAAATTTTAATATTTTGGAAGATTTTCGTGTGCTATACTACATAAAAGTCATGAAGTTTGTTAAACTTGCAAATTTTAATATTTTTGAAGATTTTCGTGTACAATATTACATAAAAGTCACGAAGTTTGTTAAACTCTCGAAATCTGGTCTTTTGGAAGATTTTTGTGTGCTATACTACATAAAAGTCACGAAATTCGTTAAACTTGCAAATTTTAATATTTTTGAAGATTATTGTGTGCTATATTACATAAAAGTCACAAAGTTTATTAAACTTGCAAAATTTGGTATTTGGGAAGTTTTTCGTGTGCTATACTACATAAAAGTCACAAAGTTTGTAAGCTTATAAATTTTGGTATTTTGGAAGTTTTTCGTGTGTTATACTACATAAAAGTCACGAAGTTTGTTAAACTTGCACAATTTTTTCTTTTGGAAGATTTTCGTGTGCAATACTACATAAATCTCACGAAGTTCGTTAAACTTGCAAATTTTAATATTTTGGAAGAATTTTTTGTGCTATACTACATAAAAGTTACGAAGTTCGTTAAACTTGCATATATTGGTATTTTTGAAGATTTTCGTGTGCTATAGTACATAAAAGTCACAAGTTTGTTAAACTTTCAAAATCTGGTCTTTTGGAAGATTTTCGTGGGCTATACTACATAAAAGTCACGAAGTTTGATAAACTTGCAAATTTTAATATTTTTGAAGAATTTCGTGTGCTATAGTACATAAAAGTGAGGAAATTCTTTAAACTTGGAAACATTGTTATTTTGGAAGATTTTCGTGTACTATACTACATAAAAGTCACGAAGTTCATTAAACTTGCATATATTGGAATTTTGGAAGATTTTCGTGGGCTATAATTCATAAAAGTCACGAAATTCATTAAACTTGCATACATTGGTATTTTGGAAGATTTTCATTTGCTATACTACATAAAAGTCACAAAGTTTATTAATCTTGCAAAATTTGATATTTTAAAAGATGTTCGTGTGTTATACTACATAAAAGTAACGAAGTTTGTTAAACTTGGAAAATTTGGTCTTTTGGAAGATTTTCGTGTGTTATACTACATGAGAGTGACGAAGTTCATAAAACTTTGAAATTTTAATATTTTGGAAGATTTTCGTGTGCTATACTACATAAAAGTCATGAAGTTTGTTAAACTTGCAAATTTTAAGATTTTTGAAGATTTTCGTGTACAATATTACATAAAAGTCACGAAGTTTGTTAAACTCTCGAAATCTGGTCTTTTGGAAGATTTTTGTGTGCTATACTACATAAAAGTCACGAAATTCGTTAAACTTGCAAATTTTAATATTTTTGAAGATTATTGTGTGCTATATTACATAAAAGTCACAAAGTTTATTAAACTTGCAAAATTTGGTATTTGGGAAGTTTTTCGTGTGCTATACTACATAAAAGTCACAAAGTTTGTAAGCTTATAAATTTTGGTATTTTGGAAGTTTTTCGTGTGTTATACTACATAAAAGTCACGAAGTTTGTTAAACTTGCACAATTTTTTCTTTTGGAAGATTTTCGTGTGCAATACTACATAAATCTCACGAAGTTCGTTAAACTTGCAAATTTTAATATTTTGGAAGAATTTTTTGTGCTATACTACATAAAAGTTACGAAGTTCGTTAAACTTGCATATATTGGTATTTTGGAAGATTTTCGTGTGCTATAGTACATAAAAGTCACAAGTTTGTTAAACTTTCAAAATCTGGTCTTTTGGAAGATTTTCGTGGGCTATACTACATAAAAGTCACGAAGTTTGATAAACTTGCAAATTTTAATATTTTTGAAGAATTTCGTGTGCTATAGTACATAAAAGTGACGAAATTCTTTAAACTTGGAAACATTGTTATTTTGGAAGATTTTCGTGTACTATACTACATAAAAGTCACGAAGTTCATTAAACTTGCATATATTGGAATTTTGGAAGATTTTCGTGGGCTATAATTCATAAAAGTCACGAAATTCATTAAACTTGCATACATTGGTATTTTGGAAGATTTTCATTTGCTATACTACATAAAAGTCACAAAGTTTATTAAACTTGCAAAATTTGATATTTTAAAAGATGTTCGTGTGTTATACTACATAAAAGTAACGAAGTTTGTTAAACTTGGAAAATTTGGTCTTTTGGAAGATTTTCGTGTGTTATACTACATGAGAGTGACGAAGTTCATAAAACTTTGAAATTTTAATATTTTGGAAGATTTTCGTGTGCTATACTACATAAAAGTCATGAAGTTTGTTAAACTTGCAAATTTTAATATTTTTGAAGATTTTCGTGTACAATATTACATAAAAGTCACGAAGTTTGTTAAACTCTCGAAATCTGGTCTTTTGGAAGATTTTTGTGTGCTATACTACATAAAAGTCACGAAATTCGTTAAACTTGCAAATTTTAATATTTTTGAAGATTATTGTGTGCTATATTACATAAAAGTCACAAAGTTTATTAAACTTGCAAAATTTGGTATTTGGGAAGTTTTTCGTGTGCTATACTACATAAAAGTCACAAAGTTTGTAAGCTTATAAATTTTGGTATTTTGGAAGTTTTTCGTGTGTTATACTACATAAAAGTCACGAAGTTTGTTAAACTTGCACAATTTTTTCTTTTGGAAGATTTTCGTGTGCAATACTACATAAATCTCACGAAGTTCGTTAAACTTGCAAATTTTAATATTTTGGAAGAATTTTTTGTGCTATACTACATAAAAGTTACGAAGTTCGTTAAACTTGCATATATTGGTATTTTGGAAGATTTTCGTGTGCTATAGTACATAAAAGTCACAAGTTTGTTAAACTTTCAAAATCTGGTCTTTTGGAAGATTTTCGTGGGCTATACTACATAAAAGTCACGAAGTTTGATAAACTTGCAAATTTTAATATTTTTGAAGAATTTCGTGTGCTATAGTACATAAAAGTGACGAAATTCTTTAAACTTGGAAACATTGTTATTTTGGAAGATTTTCGTGTACTATACTACATAAAAGTCACGAAGTTCATTAAACTTGCATATATTGGAATTTTGGAAGATTTTCGTGGGCTATAATTCATAAAAGTCACGAAATTCATTAAACTTGCATACATTGGTATTTTGGAAGATTTTCATTTGCTATACTACATAAAAGTCACAAAGTTTATTAAACTTGCAAAATTTGATATTTTAAAAGATGTTCGTGTGTTATACTACATAAAAGTAACGAAGTTTGTTAAACTTGCAAAATTTGGTCTTTTGGAAGATTTTCGTGTGTTATACTACATGAGAGTGACGAAGTTCATAAAACTTTGAAATTTTAATATTTTGGAAGATTTTCGTGTGCTATACTACATAAAAGTCATGAAGTTTGTTAAACTTGCAAATTTTAATATTTTTGAAGATTTTCGTGTACAATATTACATAAAAGTCACGAAGTTTGTTAAACTCTCGAAATCTGGTCTTTTGGAAGATTTTTGTGTGCTATACTACATAAAAGTCACGAAATTCGTTAAACTTGCAAATTTTAATATTTTTGAAGATTATTGTGTGCTATATTACATAAAAGTCACAAAGTTTATTAAACTTGCAAAATTTGGTATTTGGGAAGTTTTTCGTGTGCTATACTACATAAAAGTCACAATGTTTGTAAGCTTATAAATTTTGCTATTTTGGAAGTTTTTCGTGTGTTATACTACATAAAAGTCACGAAGTTTGTTAAACTTGCACAATTTTTTCTTTTGGAAGATTTTCGTGTGCAATACTACATAAATCTCACGAAGTTCGTTAAACTTGCAAATTTTAATATTTTGGAAGAATTTTTTGTGCTATACTACATAAAAGTTACGAAGTTCGTTAAACTTGCATATATTGGTATTTTGGAAGATTTTCGTGTGCTATAGTACATAAAAGTCACAAGTTTGTTAAACTTTCAAAATCTGGTCTTTTGGAAGATTTTCGTGGGCTATACTACATAAAAGTCACGAAGTTTGATAAACTTGCAAATTTTAATATTTTTGAAGAATTTCGTGTGCTATAGTACATAAAAGTGACGAAATTCTTTAAACTTGGAAACATTGTTATTTTGGAAGATTTTCGTGTACTATACTACATAAAAGTCACGAAGTTCATTAAACTTGCATATATTGGAATTTTGGAAGATTTTCGTGGGCTATAATTCATAAAAGTCACGAAATTCATTAAACTTGCATACATTGGTATTTTGGAAGATTTTCATTTGCTATACTACATAAAAGTCACAAAGTTTATTAAACTTGCAAAATTTGATATTTTAAAAGATGTTCGTGTGTTATACTACATAAAAGTAACGAAGTTTGTTAAACTTGCAAAATTTGGTCTTTTGGATGATTTTCGTGTGTTATACTACATGAGAGTGACGAAGTTCATAAAACTTTGAAATTTTAATATTTTGGAAGATTTTCGTGTGCTATACTACATAAAAGTCATGAAGTTTGTTAAACTTGCAAATTTTAATATTTTTGAAGATTTTCGTGTACAATATTACATAAAAGTCACGAAGTTTGTTAAACTCTCGAAATCTGGTCTTTTGGAAGATTTTTGTGTGCTATACTACATAAAAGTCACGAAATTCGTTAAACTTGCAAATTTTAATATTTTTGAAGATTATTGTGTGCTATATTACATAAAAGTCACAAAGTTTATTAAACTTGCAAAATTTGGTATTTGGGAAGTTTTTCGTGTGCTATACTACATAAAAGTCACAAAGTTTGTAAGCTTATAAATTTTGGTATTTTGGAAGTTTTTCGTGTGTTATACTACATAAAAGTCACGAAGTTTGTTAAACTTGCACAATTTTTTCTTTTGGAAGATTTTCGTGTGCAATACTACATAAATCTCACGAAGTTCGTTAAACTTGCAAATTTTAATATTTTGGAAGAATTTTTTGTGCTATACTACATAAAAGTTACGAAGTTCGTTAAACTTGCATATATTGGTATTTTGGAAGATTTTCGTGTGCTATAGTACATAAAAGTCACAAGTTTGTTAAACTTTCAAAATCTGGTCTTTTGGAAGATTTTCGTGGGCTATACTACATAAAAGTCACGAAGTTTGATAAACTTGCAAATTTTAATATTTTTGAAGAATTTCGTGTGCTATAGTACATAAAAGTGACGAAATTCTTTAAACTTGGAAACATTGTTATTTTGGAAGATTTTCGTGTACTATACTACATAAAAGTCACGAAGTTCATTAAACTTGCATATATTGGAATTTTGGAAGATTTTCGTGGGCTATAATTCATAAAAGTCACGAAATTCATTAAACTTGCATACATTGGTATTTTGGAAGATTTTCATTTGCTATACTACATAAAAGTCACAAAGTTTATTAAACTTGCAAAATTTGATATTTTAAAAGATGTTCGTGTGTTATACTACATAAAAGTAACGAAGTTTGTTAAACTTGCAAAATTTGGTCTTTTGGATGATTTTCGTGTGTTATACTACATGAGAGTGACGAAGTTCATAAAACTTTGAAATTTTAATATTTTGGAAGATTTTCGTGTGCTATACTACATAAAAGTCATGAAGTTTGTTAAACTTGCAAATTTTAATATTTTTGAAGATTTTCGTGTACAATATTACATAAAAGTCACGAAGTTTGTTAAACTCTCGAAATCTGGTCTTTTGGAAGATTTTTGTGTGCTATACTACATAAAAGTCACGAAATTCGTTAAACTTGCAAATTTTAATATTTTTGAAGATTATTGTGTGCTATATTACATAAAAGTCACAAAGTTTATTAAACTTGCAAAATTTGGTATTTGGGAAGTTTTTCGTGTGCTATACTACATAAAAGTCACAAAGTTTGTAAGCTTATAAATTTTGGTATTTTGGAAGTTTTTCGTGTGTTATACTACATAAAAGTCACGAAGTTTGTTAAACTTGCACAATTTTTTCTTTTGGAAGATTTTCGTGTGCAATACTACATAAATCTCACGAAGTTCGTTAAACTTGCAAATTTTAATATTTTGGAAGAATTTTTTGTGCTATACTACATAAAAGTTACGAAGTTCGTTAAACTTGCATATATTGGTATTTTGGAAGATTTTCGTGTGCTATAGTACATAAAAGTCACAAGTTTGTTAAACTTTCAAAATCTGGTCTTTTGGAAGATTTTCGTGGGCTATACTACATAAAAGTCACGAAGTTTGATAAACTTGCAAATTTTAATATTTTTGAAGAATTTCGTGTGCTATAGTACATAAAAGTGACGAAATTCTTTAAACTTGGAAACATTGTTATTTTGGAAGATTTTCGTGTACTATACTACATAAAAGTCACGAAGTTCATTAAACTTGCATATATTGGAATTTTGGAAGATTTTCGTGGGCTATAATTCATAAAAGTCACGAAATTCATTAAACTTGCATACATTGGTATTTTGGAAGATTTTCATTTGCTATACTACATAAAAGTCACAAAGTTTATTAAACTTGCAAAATTTGATATTTTAAAAGATGTTCGTGTGTTATACTACATAAAAGTAACGAAGTTTGTTAAACTTGCAAAATTTGGTCTTTTGGAAGATTTTCGTGTGTTATACTACATGAGAGTGATGAAGTTCATAAAACTTTGAAATTTTAATATTTTCGAAGATTTTTCGTGTGCTATACTACATAAAAGTCATGAAGTTTGTTAAACTTGCAAATTTTAATATTTTTGAAGATTTTCGTGTACAATATTACATAAAAGTCACGAAGTTTGTTAAACTCTCGAAATCTGGTCTTTTGGAAGATTTTTGTGTGCTATACTACATAAAAGTCACGAAATTCGTTAAACTTGCAAATTTTAATATTTTTGAAGATTATTGTGTGCTATATTACATAAAAGTCACAAAGTTTATTAAACTTGCAAAATTTGGTATTTGGGAAGTTTTTCGTGTGCTATACTACATAAAAGTCACAAAGTTTGTAAGCTTATAAATTTTGGTATTTTGGAAGTTTTTCGTGTGTTATACTACATAAAAGTCACGAAGTTTGTTAAACTTGCACAATTTTTTCTTTTGGAAGATTTTCGTGTGCAATACTACATAAATCTCACGAAGTTCGTTAAACTTGCAAATTTTAATATTTTGGAAGAATTTTTTGTGCTATACTACATAAAAGTTACGAAGTTCGTTAAACTTGCATATATTGGTATTTTGGAAGATTTTCGTGTGCTATAGTACATAAAAGTCACAAGTTTGTTAAACTTTCAAAATCTGGTCTTTTGGAAGATTTTCGTGGGCTATACTACATAAAAGTCACGAAGTTTGATAAACTTGCAAATTTTAATATTTTTGAAGAATTTCGTGTGCTATAGTACATAAAAGTGACGAAATTCTTTAAACTTGGAAACATTGTTATTTTGGAAGATTTTCGTGTACTATACTACATAAAAGTCACGAAGTTCATTAAACTTGCATATATTGGAATTTTGGAAGATTTTCGTGGGCTATAGTACATAAAAGTCACAAGTTTGTTAAACTTTCAAAATCTGGTCTTTTGGAAGATTTTCGTGGGCTATACTACATAAAAGTCACGAAGTTTGATAAACTTGCAAATTTTAATATTTTTGAAGAATTTCGTGTGCTATAGTACATAAAAGTGACGAAATTCTTTAAACTTGGAAACATTGTTATTTTGGAAGATTTTCGTGTACTATACTACATAAAAGTCACGAAGTTCATTAAACTTGCATATATTGGAATTTTGGAAGATTTTCGTGGGCTATAATTCATAAAAGTCACGAAATTCATTAAACTTGCATACATTGGTATTTTGGAAGATTTTCATTTGCTATACTACATAAAAGTCACAAAGTTTATTAAACTTGCAAAATTTGATATTTTAAAAGATGTTCGTGTGTTATACTACATAAAAGTAACGAAGTTTGTTAAACTTGCAAAATTTGGTCTTTTGGATGATTTTCGTGTGTTATACTACATGAGAGTGACGAAGTTCATAAAACTTTGAAATTTTAATATTTTGGAAGATTTTCGTGTGCTATACTACATAAAAGTCATGAAGTTTGTTAAACTTGCAAATTTTAATATTTTTGAAGATTTTCGTGTACAATATTACATAAAAGTCACGAAGTTTGTTAAACTCTCGAAATCTGGTCTTTTGGAAGATTTTTGTGTGCTATACTACATAAAAGTCACGAAATTCGTTAAACTTGCAAATTTTAATATTTTTGAAGATTATTGTGTGCTATATTACATAAAAGTCACAAAGTTTATTAAACTTGCAAAATTTGGTATTTGGGAAGTTTTTCGTGTGCTATACTACATAAAAGTTGTAACACCCTTCTAAACCCCGCGGCAAATTAAATAAATATATCAGAGTAAAACATAAACACAAGGGTGCCACAATTATTTAAAATAAATAAACCAATCATGGTCAAGTCATGCTTTATTAGGAAACGATTTACCAAAGACACAATTATGTTTATCACAGCGGAATAAGGAACATCATCAACATAACCAATTGGAACCATAATCCAACACCAAATAAAATAGAGGATTCTCCTAAATCTCTATAACTATCGTCCCCCAGTGTTACAAGATCAGAGCATGACCGACACGACCCAAAACAACGGATAAACTCTACGAATCATCCTCACCGAGCACTAATGCCGCTACTCCTTAATCTGAAAATTGTCAACAAGTAAGGGTGAGTCTCATTCTCAATTAATCAATGTTATGCATTCATAAGCAACAAAACATCATAATATATCATTCACCCAATTTGTCATATATTCAGATTCACATCTATTATTCATCAATTCACACAATAATAGAATACATCACCAAAAGACAACACCATAACAATTACACCATCATCAAATATTATAACATTGGACAATCTTCCATTCATGTTATAATTATACACAACAACCTAATGCAAATGCAACTATATGCATGTGGTACCAAACATGGGATAACCCATCTCACCGATCCACCACCATAAAGATTCGGCTACTTCTCTCACCAATTCCACACAATGGGAATTAGCTACCGCTGTCCCACCACCATAAGGGATACAGCCCACAACATGATTATGAAATGCATGTATCAACCATAACATGCTCACCATCAACATTAAACAACCAAATGTCATAATCATCAACCACCACGATAATCAATAGCCACACACAGTTATGCTATTTCTCAACTATAAATAAATACATATTTTACATCAACAGTATATGTATATCAATTACCAATTACAACCACGACATCATAACAGATAAAACATTCACCACACAGTGCAACAACAATAGCACCCCTCACAATCGTGTACCAAGTACAACAAATCAACCCAACAATAACAGAGCATTTACATCATCATTCATCAAAATACATGATAACCATATTTACCATGAACAACATCCATTTTGCATAACAAGCAGAAGCAAATCACATTATAACAAACCCCATCATTGCACATATTCAATTATGCAAACAACAAACCATTGCACTTCATCAACTACGCAAAACAAGAATAAACCACATTTGAAGAAAACGATACTTTTCAAAATAAAATCAAGTTATTGTTGTTATATTTATTTTATATGGTAGAACATTCAATTTAAGGAACAACGTCCAAAACGGCGTCTAAAACGGACTTACGGTTTGAAAGTTACACATTTTCACATTTTTCAAAGAAAACAATTATCGCTACAGCACGCGGCGCCAACCGGGTTCGCGGCGCGGAACGAGAAAAAGTTACGCCTTCGCGGCGCCAACACATGGACGCGGCGCGACCTGAGCGTATCACAACTTCCTGGTTTTCTGCCCAACGGTTCGCGGCGCAAACAGAGGTTCGCGACGCGAACTGGCGATTTTGCAGAATTACGGATCTGCGTTCAGACTCTGCGATTTCACATCCTTTTCACCCAAAAACGATTCCAGACATCGCATACAGGCATATAATCATCGAATTTCTCATCACACATCATTATACATCAAAACAACACATCGATAACCAACAATCTATACAAATTCATCAATTATCCCAAATCATAACATACCTAACAATATCAAATCCCAATATACCCAATCGAATCGAATCATACGTTAATCCATCCCATTACCCATAATCACATAATAGAAACTAACCGGAAGAGTCCCCCCTTACCTTAGCCAAGAGTTCTTGATTGGTCTCTCCTTCCATTGCTCCTCTTTCACGTTCTTCGTGTTCCAAACTCTTTTCACATCCCTTTCTCTTATTCTCAATTCCTTATTATTTTATAAAATAACCTTTTAATTAGAATAGGGCCTTTACTAACATAACACCCCCTCATTCCTTAACATCACACATGGCCCAACACCATAACCATCCTTTCCCAATTAATATCCCACAAACCACCAATAATTCTAATTATTAATTAAATTTCCATTTAAATTAAAAATTAAAATATACGGGTGTTACAACTCTCCCCCACTAAAAGAGTTTTCGTCCTCGAAAACATACCTCAAGTAGCCAGCTCTTACAAGAGTCCTTCACCTGACTCTCCAGCTCCTAATTAACATTACCACGTGATAGGTCCTCCCTAAGCCACTCTGACCAACGCTATCTCTTTACCGCACAATTACTTCAACTTTTGGTCTTCAATCCTCAAATTCATCTTGTATAACCAACAGAAAGCACATCTCACGCATTCACTCTCAGCTCTTACGTCGCATCTGACTCCCCAAAGGTGTACCACTCATTACATCTCTAAAAGATTGACAACAATGTACCATTGAGATACAACCCATACTATGCATCCAATAACTGAATAATATAACTACACAACCTGTGGTATGATCGCACCTTATCGACACTGCAACAATGCATTCCATCTACTAAACATACCAACCTTAGACACACTCTTTCATCTGAGCGATAAAATAATACTTACACTTTTCACCAACTGCTTCCTTCAAGAAACTCAATACTCATATTCCCATACTATTGAATTCCAATTATCTGACTCCTCTTAAGTCACACCATCAATTATCCAACACGTTACATTCCGCTTTTGCTGCACTATTCTGATTACTCATTACAACCATCATTACCAAATAGATTTCTGAGTTTTACCCGATTCCGACTCTCTTTACTCATTTGTCCAAGAATCATTCTTCATCATCCATGGTACCAATTCACTACTCAGCAATCCTTACTCGCATCCAGCGAAAACCAATTTCCTGATTTACTTCCTCTATTTAAACATCCTAACTATCAGAACAAGTACACACAAGTAATTATAATCACACTCGTCAGCCTCAATACACCATTTCTTACAAAATAATTCAAATTGAGTCTCGCTCTTCTCTAAGAATTAAATCAACCTCATCCTTCTTAGAGTATAATTCCTTATTATATCTGGAATCTACAACACCACCTCAATAACAGCGCAAAATTATTACAACATCATATAGCATCAACTCTTCGTTTTAATTTCGCCGAATACATACTCGTTAACTACGTACAACCGTAATAACATATTCATCATCTCGGCAATTATTCAAAAGAGTTATAATTCTTCGACACGACATCCTTACCTCCACTGGATTCTAAATCCAACATATAGATCAACACATATTCTCTATGTAAGCTCCTGACATATTAATTCCTCACCTCCCACGAGTAGTACTCATAACACTACTCCACATCACACTTTCGCTGTGCGACTCTGATTTACCCGTCTTAAGTCATTTGTCCATCATGTTGCACTCTTTCATATCCACCTCTTCATAAATTCACACAACATAGTGAGTGATTATTCCCACAGCTTCGCATTCATCACATCTTATACCATTAAGGTAACAAAACAAGTTCATCTCATTTATAAGATTCCATCTACTATCAACAAGAGATTAAGGGTGATCAAGTCCTCAATTTGTCAATAGATAGTCGTCATCCATATTTAAGCATAAACTGTCGTTACTACATAACAGTGTCCTTTCCGAGTTTGCACCCAAACTCATTAACATCGTCATAGTTCAATAATCCACTACGGTGTCCTTCTTCTATAATATTCTTCCGAAGCTCAAAACATCAGAAACACAAATCCAATCACTCAACCTCATTATATTATTCCCGTCGATTCTGAATTCACCGCCTTTACCTTGGTAATTCAAAGTCAACCTATCGATCAACTCAACATCGTCCTTCTGACCTTCTCTAATCTCGTCAAGAATACCACTAGTCAGCCTTAGTATACCCAAACTAACACTGTTAGGATCACCTTCACATACCAACTCAAGTCTCTAAATTGTCCAATTAAATCCAACTCATTCATCATTAGCACCGACATATTTAAAGACTTCCTACGCAACACAATAGCTCAACATTTCCTTACTAGGATGGTAATTCAACCAAAATCATAATCCTAGAAAAAAAAATACTCTAATCATCTCTGCTGCCTCATATTAAGCCCCTTTCTGGTCAAAGAGGTACTTCAACTCATATGATCACTAAACACTTCGAATCTTGAACCATACAATTAACCTGCACGACCAAGACAACATTCATAACTCGTGGTTTTAATCCAAATTCCATGACATCCTTCACGTCCAAATATCATTCCACTCGGAATCTCAACGAAGCCTTCTTCACATCAATAGGTGTCAGAAATTTTCTACGATTCTTCTTTTATACCTATCGTCACTTTGCCATCACAAATACGACTCCAAGAGTTCTAAAGTTTATTCCATATTTTCTACTAATTCACTTCCCACTAAAATCCATCGGACCTCAAACCATCTTTATTACCGAACATCTCATCAACAACATATTCCACTCAATTTTGTTTCAAACAATCACGATAGTAGGCATTCCTATTCAACAAGTTTCACACTTCCTTAACCGACTTCACAATATCTCCTTATAGGATCAATCTATTGTATTTATAACTCTCCCATAAGGTAGAACATAATCTCTCCTCTTCGTAGGTTCAAACGACACGTCAATCTGACACTCGGAATCCAAGATATTAATTTTCCATCGTTATCCGAAATGCAACATCGACATCATGCAACGACGCTCTATACGGTATTCCCAAAACTCTTCAAATGGTACATCCAATTCTTAAAATTTATTCTCAACAAACCTTCTAATTATTCCTTCAATCCGTTCAACACTGACACTGACATCCCGTGCAGTACCAATAAACAAGTCTAGTTATAAGAACAAGAGTAACCGTAACTTCACCTCTTTCCAATGTCAACATTTCACAATTAATTATGTTACAGCTGCTGCAAATATTTTTATAACAAAGTTCATCTCGTTAGCTTTCCGACGCTTCAAACGGAACTCAAATCGGATGTCCAGAACTCCAGTTATGAATTTTCGAAGTTTCATAACGATTCAACAACCGTCCTGCGTTTTTCTTACGGAAATCCCGCTCTAAAACTCATCATCTTCAAATCAATCACATTCTAAACAGCTCCTTATCATATCTCTTCACTTCCAAACATTCTTATAACTTGAGCAACACATCCCATCGCCAAATTTCGTCTTCTGCAACATCACGAAACTAAATTAATGTACGCCATCATCAACCTTCTTATCCTTGAGATCATACTCGTCTCTTCACATTACTCGCACGTCAAAACGTTCTCAACAACCTCGATAACCTCTACCATCATCTCAATTACTTACTAGTAATCCTACGGCAAGGTTTGCAACAATACTTCCTTTAATCACCGCTTCAACAGCGACCTTTCACATAGGGCTACTCACACGACAACATCACAATCCATCAGTAGCACTTGAAGCATCACAACTTCAAAATTCCATTTTCCAGAAATAACTACCATCTACTCCAAGGCACTCCAACTGAAATAACAACCGCAGTCTACAGCCCATGTCACCTTCACTTCAGAAAACAATAACTCCCCACTCTCGTACTGCTGCCCTCCGCATCACGCTAACATCTTGCATTTGAGACATATCCGAGAAGCATAGCTTCTCCCCCACTAGTTTCAATCCCAATTCTGCAGGCAAACAGTTAGAACACACTGAGTACCGACAGTGTTTCACACACATGTCGCATACCGAAAGGAAAAATTAACAACAAGACTCTGGTCACATGACCGACTATGCTCTGATACCACTATTGTAACACCCTTCTAAACCCCGCGACAAATTAAATAAATATATCAGAGTAAAACATAAACACAAGGGTGCCACAATTATTTAAAATAAATAAACCAATCATGGTCAAGTCATGCTTTATTAGGAAACGATTTACCAAAGACACAATTATGTTTATCACAGCGGAATAAGGAACATCATCAACATAACCAATTGGAACCATAATCCAACACCAAATAAAATAGAGGATTCTCCTAAATCTCTATAACTATCGTCCCCCAGTGTTACAAGATCAGAGCATGACCGACACGACCCAAAACAACGGATAAACTCTACGAGTCATCCTCACCGAGCACTAATGCCGCTACTCCTTAATCTGAAAATTGTCAACAAGTAAGGGTGAGTCTCATTCTCAATTAATCAATGTTATGCATTCATAAGCAACAAAACATCATAATATATCATTCACCCAATTTGTCATATATTCAGATTCACATCTATTATTCATCAATTCACACAATAATAGAATACATCACCAAAAGACAACACCATAACAATTACACCATCATCAAATATTATAACATTGGACAATCTTCCATTCATGTTATAATTATACACAACAACCTAATGCAAATGCAACTATATGCATGTGGTACCAAACATGGGATAACCCATCTCACCGATCCACCACCATAAAGATTCGGCTACTTCTCTCACCAATTCCACACAATGGGAATTAGCTACCGCTGTCCCACCACCATAAGGGATACAGCCCACAACATGATTATGAAATGCATGTATCAACCATAACATGCTCACCATCAACATTAAACAACCAAATGTCATAATCATCAACCACCACGATAATCAATAGCCACACACAGTTATGCTATTTCTCAACTATAAATAAATACATATTTTACATCAACAGTATATGTATATCAATTACCAATTACAACCACGACATCATAACAGATAAAACATTCACCACACAGTGCAACAACAATAGCACCCCTCACAATCGTGTACCAAGTACAACAAATCAACCCAACAATAACAGAGCATTTACATCATCATTCATCAAAATACATGATAACCATATTTACCATGAACAACATCCATTTTGCATAACAAGCAGAAGCAAATCACATTATAACAAACCCCATCATTGCACATATTCAATTATGCAAACAACAAACCATTGCACTTCATCAACTACGCAAAACAAGAATAAACCACATTTGAAGAAAACGATACTTTTCAAAATAAAATCAAGTTATTGTTGTTATATTTATTTTATATGGTAGAACATTCAATTTAAGGAACAACGTCCAAAACGGCGTCTAAAACGGACTTACGGTTTGAAAGTTACACATTTTCACATTTTTCAAAGAAAACAATTATCGCTACAGCACGCGGCGCCAACCGGGTTCGCGGCGCGGAACGAGAAAAAGTTACGCCTTCGCGGCGCCAACACATGGACGCGGCGCGACCTGAGCGTATCACAACTTCCTGGTTTTCTGCCCAACGGTTCGCGGCGCAAACAGAGGTTCGCGACGCGAACTGGCGATTTTGCAGAATTACGGATCTGCGTTCAGACTCTGCGATTTCACATCCTTTTCACCCAAAAACGATTCCAGACATCGCATACAGGCATATAATCATCGAATTTCTCATCACACATCATTATACATCAAAACAACACATCGATAACCAACAATCTATACAAATTCATCAATTATCCCAAATCATAACATACCTAACAATATCAAATCCCAATATACCCAATCGAATCGAATCATACGTTAATCCATCCCATTACCCATAATCACATAATAGAAATTAACCGGAAGAGTCCCCCCTTACCTTAGCCAAGAGTTCTTGATTGGTCTCTCCTTCCATTGCTCCTCTTTCACGTTCTTCGTGTTCCAAACTCTTTTCACATCCCTTTCTCTTATTCTCAATTCCTTATTATTTTATAAAATAACCTTTTAATTAGAATAGGGCCTTTACTAACATAACACCCCCTCATTCCTTAACATCACACATGGCCCAACACCATAACCATCCTTTCCCAATTAATATCCCACAAACCACCAATAATTCTAATTATTAATTAAATTTCCATTTAAATTAAAAATTAAAATATACGGGTGTTACATATAGCACAAAAAATTCTTCCAAAATATTAAAATTTGCAAGTTTAACGAACTTCGTGAGATTTATGTAGTATTGTAAACGAAAATCTTCCAAAAGAAAAAATTGTTCAAGTTTAACAAACTTCGTGACTTTTATGTAGTATAGCACACGAAAAACTTCCAAAATATCAAATTTTATAAGTTTACAAACTTCGTGACTTTTATGTAGTATAGCACACGAAAAATTTCCCAAATACCAAATTTTGCAAGTTTAGTAAACTTTGTGACTTTTATGTAGTATAGCACACAAAAATCTTCAAAAATATTAAAATTTGCAAGTTTAACGAACTTCGTGACTTTTATGTAGTATAGCACACAAAAATCTTCCAAAAGACCAGATTTTGAAAGTAAACCAAACTTCGTGACTTTTATGTAGTGTAGCACACGAAAATCTTCCAAAATATTAAAATTTGCAAGTTTAATAAACTTCATGACTTTTATGTAATATAGCACACGAAAATCTTCCAAAATATTAAAATTTCCAAGTTTTATGAACTTGGTCACTTTCATGTAGTATAGCACACGAAAATCTTCCAAAATATTAAAATTTCCAAGTTTTATAAACTTCGTCACTTTCATGTAGTATACCACACGAAAATCTTCCAAAAGACCAAATTTTGCAAGTTTAACAAACTTCGTTACTTTTATGTAGTATAACACACGAACATCTTTTAAAATATCAAATTTTGCAAGTTTAATAAACTTCGTGACTTTTATGTAGTATAGCACACGAAAATCTTCCAAAATACCAATGTATGCAAATTTAATGAATTTCGTGACTTTTATGTATTATAGCTCACGAAAAGCTTCCAAAATACCAATATATGCAAGTTTAATGAACTTCGTGACTTTTATGTAGTATAGTACACGAAAATCTTCCAAAACAACAATGTTTCCAAGTTTAAAGAATTTCGTCACTTTTATGTACTATAGCACACGAAATTCTTCAAAAATATTCAAATTTGCAAGTTTATCAAACTTCGTGACTTTTATGTAGTATAGCCCACGAAAATCTTCCAAAAGACCAGATTTTGAAAGTTTAACAAACTTGTGACTTTTATGTACTATAGCACACGAAAATCTTCCAAAATACCAATATATGCAAGTTTAACGAACTTCGTAACTTTTATGTAGTATAGCACACGAAAATCTTCCAAAATATTAAAATTTGCAAGTTTAACTAACTTCATGACTTTTATGTAGAGTATAGCACACAAAAATCTTCCAAAATATTAAAGTCACGAAATTCGTTAAACTTGCATATATTGGTATTTTGGAAGATTTTCGTGTGCTATAGTACATAAAAGTCACAAGTTTGTTAAACTTTCAAAATCTGGTCTTTTGGAAGATTTTCGTGGGCTATACTACATAAAAGTCACGAAGTTTGATAAACTTGCAAATTTGAATATTTTTGAAGAATTTCGTGTGCTATAGTACATAAAAGTGACGAAATTCTTTAAACCTGGAAACATTGTTGTTTTGGAAGATTTTCGTGTACTATACTACATAAAAGTCACGAAGTTCATTAAACTTGCATATATTGGAATTTTGGAAGATTTTCGTGGGCTATAATTCATAAAAGTCACGAAATTCATTAAACTTGCATACATTGGTATTTTGGAAGATTTTCATTTGCTATACTACATAAAAGTCACAAAGTTTATTAAACTTGCAAAATTTGATATTTTAAAAGATGTTCGTGTGTTATACTACATAAAAGTAACGAAGTTTGTTAAACTTGCAAAATTTGGTCTTTTGGAAGATTTTCGTGTGTTATACTACATGAGAGTGACGACGTTCATAAAACTTGGAAAATTTAATATTTTGGAAGATTTTCGTGTGCTATACTACATAAAAGTCATGAAGTTTGTGAAACTTGCAAATTTTAATATTTTAGAAGATTTTCGTGTACTATATTACATAAAAGTCACGAAGTTTGTTAAACTTTCAAAATCTGGTCTTTTGGAAGATTTTTGTGTGCTATACTACATAAAAGTCACGAAGTTCGTTAAACTTACAAATTTTAATATTTTTTAAGATTCTTGTGTGCTATATTACATAAAAGTCACAAAGTTTAGTAAACTTGCAAAATTTGGTATTTGGGAAGTTTTTCTTGTGTTATACTACATAAAAGTCACAAAGTTTGTAAGCTTATAAATTTTGGTATTTTGTAAGATTTTCGTGTGCTATACTACATGAAAGTGACGAAGTTCATAAAACTTGGAAATTTTAATATTTTGGAAGATTTTTGTGTGCTATACTCTACATAAAAGTCATGAAGTTAGTTAAACTTGCAAATTTTAATATTTTGGAAGATTTTCGTGTGCTATACTACATAAAAGTTACGAAGTTCGTTAAACTTGCATATATTGGTATTTTGGAAGATTTTCGTGTGCTATAGTACATAAAAGTCACAAGTTTGTTAAACTTTCAAAATCTGGTCTTTTGGAAGATTTTCGTGGGCTATACTACATAAAAGTCACGAAGTTTGATAAACTTGCAAATTTGAATATTTTTGAAGAATTTCGTGTGCTATAGTACATAAAAGTGACAAAATTCTTTAAACTTGGAAACATTGTTGTTTTGGAAGATTTTCGTGTACTATACTACATAAAAGTCACGAAGATCATTAAACTTGCATATATTGGTATTTTGGAAGCTTTTCGTGAGCTATAATACATAAAAGTCACGAAATTCATTAAATTTGCATACATTGGTATTTTGGAAGATTTTCGTGTGCTATACTACATAAAAGTCACGAAGTTTATTAAACTTGCAAAATTTGATATTTTAAAAGATGTTCGTGTGTTATACTACATAAAAGTAACGAAGTTTGTTAAACTTGCAAAATTTGGTCTTTTGGAAGATTTTCGTGTGGTATACTACATGAAAGTGACGAAGTTTATAAAACTTGGAAATTTTAATATTTTGGAAGATTTTCGTGTGCTATACTACATGAAAGTGACCAAGTTCATAAAACTTGGAAATTTTAATATTTTGGAAGATTTTCGTGTGCTTTATTACATAAAAGTCATGAAGTTTATTAAACTTGCAAATTTTAATATTTTGGAAGATTTTCGTGTGCTACACTACATAAAAGTCACGAAGTTTGTTTTACTTTCAAAATCTGGTCTTTTGGAAGATTTTTGTGTGCTATACTACATAAAAGTCACGAAGTTCGTTAAAGTTGCAAATTTTAATATTTTTGAAGATTGTTGTGTGCTATACTACATAAAAGTCACAAAGTTTACTAAACTTGCAAAATTTGGTATTTGGGAAATTTTTCGTGTGCTATACTACATAAAAGTCACGAAGTTTGTAAACTTATAAAATTTGATATTTTGGAAGTTTTTCGTGTGCTATACTACATAAAAGTCACGAAGTTTGTTAAACTTGAACAATTTTTTCTTTTGGAAGATTTTCGTTTACAATACTACATAAATCTCACGAAGTTCGTTAAACTTGCAAATTTTAATATTTTGGAAGAATTTTTTGTGCTATACTACATAAAAGTTATGAAGTTCGTTAAACTTGCATATATTGGTATTTTGGAAGATTTTCGTGTGCTATAGTACATAAAAGTCACAAGTTTGTTAAACTTTCAAAATCTGGTCTTTTGGAAGATTTTCGTGGGCTATATACTACATAAAAGTCACGAAGTTTGATAAACTTGCAAATTTTAATATTTTTGAAGAATTTCGTGTGCTATAGTACATAAAAGTGACGAAATTCTTTAAACTTGGAAACATTGTTATTTTGGAAGATTTTCGTGTACTATACTACATAAAAGTCACGAAGTTCATTAAACTTGCATATATTGGAATTTTGGAAGATTTTCGTGGGCTATAATTCATAAAAGTCACGAAATTCATTAAACTTGCATACATTGGTATTTTGGAAGATTTTCATTTGCTATACTACATAAAAGTCACAAAGTTTATTAAACTTGCAAAATTTGATATTTTAAAAGATGTTCGTGTGTTATACTACATAAAAGTAACGAAGTTTGTTAAACTTGCAAAATTTGGTCTTTTGGAAGATTTTCGTGTGTTATACTACATGAGAGTGACAACGTTCATAAAACTTGGAAATTTTAATATTTTGGAAGATTTTCGTGTGCTATACTACATAAAAGTCATGAAGTTTGTGAAACTTGCAAATTTTAATATTTTAGAAGATTTTCGTGTACTATATTACATAAAAGTCACGAAGTTTGTTAAACTTTCAAAATCTGGTCTTTTGGAAGATTTTTGTGTGCTATACTACATAAAAGTCACGAAGTTCGTTAAACTTACAAATTTTAATATTTTTTAAGATTCTTGTGTGCTATATTACATAAAAGTCACAAAGTTTAGTAAACTTGCAAAATTTGGTATTTGGGAAGTTTTTCTTGTGTTATACTACATAAAAGTCACAAAGTTTGTAAGCTTATAAATTTTGGTATTTTGGAAGATTTTCGTGTGCTATACTACATGAAAGTGACGAAGTTCATAAAACTTGGAAATTTTAATATTTTGGAAGATTTTTGTGTGCTATACTCTACATAAAAGTCATGAAGTTAGTTAAACTTGCAAATTTTAATATTTTGGAAGATTTTCGTGTGCTATACTACATAAAAGTTACGAAGTTCGTTAAACTTGCATATATTGGTATTTTGGAAGATTTTCGTGTGCTATAGTACATAAAAGTCACAAGTTTGTTAAACTTTCAAAATCTGGTCTTTTGGAAGATTTTCGTGGGCTATACTACATAAAAGTCACGAAGTTTGATAAACTTGCAAATTTGAATATTTTTGAAGAATTTCGTGTGCTATAGTACATAAAAGTGACGAAATTCTTTAAACTTGGAAACATTGTTGTTTTGGAAGATTTTCGTGTACTATACTACATAAAAGTCACGAAGTTCATTAAACTTGCATATATTGGTATTTTGGAAGCTTTTCGTGAGCTATAATACATAAAAGTCACGAAATTCATTAAATTTGCATACATTGGTATTTTGGAAGATTTTCGTGTGCTATACTACATAAAAGTCACGAAGTTTATTAAACTTGCAAAATTTGATATTTTAAAAGATGTTCGTGTGTTATACTACATAAAAGTAACGAAGTTTGTTAAACTTGCAAAATTTGGTCTTTTGGAAGATTTTCGTGTGGTATACTACATGAAAGTGACGAAGTTTATAAAACTTGGAAATTTTAATATTTTGGAAGATTTTCGTGTGCTATACTACATGAAAGTGACCAAGTTCATAAAACTTGGAAATTTTAATATTTTGGAAGATTTTCGTGTGCTATATTACATAAAAGTCATGAAGTTTATTAAACTTGCAAATTTTAATATTTTGGAAGATTTTCGTGTGCTACACTACATAAAAGTCACGAAGTTTGTTTTACTTTCAAAATCTGGTCTTTTGGAAGATTTTTGTGTGCTATACTACATAAAAGTCACGAAGTTCGTTAAACTTGCAAATTTTAATATTTTTGAAAATTTTTGTGTGCTATACTACATAAAAGTCACAAAGTTTACTAAACTTGCAAAATTTGATATTTGGGAAATTTTTCGTGTGCTATACTACATAAAAGTCACGAAGTTTGTAAACTTATAAAATTTGATATTTTGGAAGTTTTTCGTGTGCTATACTACATAAAAGTCACGAAGTTTGTTAAACTTGAACAATTTTTTCTTTTGGAAGATTTTCGTTTACAATACTACATAAATCTCACGAAGTTCGTTAAACTTGCAAATTTTAATATTTTGGAAGAATTTTTTGTGCTATACTACATAAAAGTTACGAAGTTCGTTAAACTTGCATATATTGGTATTTTGGAAGATTTTCGTGTGCTATAGTACATAAAAGTCACAAGTTTGTTAAACTTTCAAAATCTGGTCTTTTGGAAGATTTTCGTGGGCTATATACTACATAAAAGTCACGAAGTTTGATAAACTTGCAAATTTTAATAATTTTGAAGAATTTCGTGTGCTATAGTACATAAAAGTGACGAAATTCTTTAAACTTGGAAACATTGTTATTTTGGAAGACTTTCGTGTACTATACTACATAAAAGTCACGAAGTTCATTAAACTTGCATATATTGGAATTTTGGAAGATTTTCGTGGGCTATAATTCATAAAAGTCACGAAATTCATTAAACTTGCATACATTGGTATTTTGGAAGATTTTCATTTGCTATACTACATAAAAGTCACAAAGTTTATTAAACTTGCAAAATTTGATATTTTAAAAGATGTTCGTGTGTTATACTACATAAAAGTAACGAAGTTTGTTAAACTTGCAAAATTTGGTCTTTTGGAAGATTTTCGTGTGTTATACTACATGAGAGTGACGACGTTCATAAAACTTGGAAATTTTAATATTTTGGAAGATTTTCGTGTGCTGTACTACATAAAAGTCATGAAGTTTGTGAAACTTGCAAATTTTAATATTTTAGAAGATTTTCGTGTACTATATTACATAAAAGTCACGAAGTTTGTTAAACTTTCAAAATCTGGTCTTTTGGAAGATTTTTGTGTGCTATACTACATAAAAGTCACGAAGTTCGTTAAACTTACAAATTTTAATATTTTTTAAGATTCTTGTGTGCTATATTACATAAAAGTCACAAAGTTTAGTAAACTTGCAAAATTTGGTATTTGGGAAGTTTTTCTTGTGTTATACTACATAAAAGTCACAAAGTTTGTAAGCTTATAAATTTTGGTATTTTGGAAGATTTTCGTGTGCTATACTACATGAAAGTGACGAAGTTCATAAAACTTGGAAATTTTAATATTTTGGAAGATTTTTGTGTGCTATACTCTACATAAAAGTCATGAAGTTAGTTAAACTTGCAAATTTTAATATTTTGGAAGATTTTCGTGTGCTATACTACATAAAAGTTACGAAGTTCGTTAAACTTGCATATATTGGTATTTTGGAAGATTTTCGTGTGCTATAGTACATAAAAGTCACAAGTTTGTTAAACTTTCAAAATCTGGTCTTTTGGAAGATTTTCGTGGGCTATACTACATAAAAGTCACGAAGTTTGATAAACTTGCAAATTTGAATATTTTTGAAGAATTTCGTGTGCTATAGTACATAAAAGTGACGAAATTCTTTAAACTTGGAAACATTGTTGTTTTGGAAGATTTTCGTGTACTATACTACATAAAAGTCACGAAGTTCATTAAACTTGCATATATTGGTATTTTGGAAGCTTTTCGTGAGCTATAATACATAAAAGTCACGAAATTCATTAAATTTGCATACATTGGTATTTTGGAAGATTTTCGTGTGCTATACTACATAAAAGTCACGAAGTTTATTAAACTTGCAAAATTTGATATTTTAAAAGATGTTCGTGTGTTATACTACATAAAAGTAACGAAGTTTGTTAAACTTGCAAAATTTGGTCTTTTGGAAGATTTTCGTGTGGTATACTACATGAAAGTGACGAAGTTTATAAAACTTGGAAATTTTAATATTTTGGAAGATTTTCGTGTGCTATACTACATGAAAGTGACCAAGTTCATAAAACTTGGAAATTTTAATATTTTGGAAGATTTTCGTGTGCTATATTACATAAAAGTCATGAAGTTTATTAAACTTGCAAATTTTAATATTTTGGAAGATTTTCGTGTGCTACACTACATAAAAGTCACGAAGTTTGGTTTACTTTCAAAATCTGGTCTTTTGGAAGATTTTTGTGTGCTATACTACATAAAAGTCACGAAGTTCGTTAAACTTGCAAATTTTAATATTTTTGAAGATTTTTGTGTGCTATACTACATAAAAGTCACAAAGTTTACTAAACTTGCAAAATTTGGTATTTGGGAAATTTTTCGTGTGCTATACTACATAAAAGTCACGAAGTTTGTAAACTTATAAAATTTGATATTTTGGAAGTTTTTCGTGTGCTATACTACATAAAAGTCACGAAGTTTGTTAAACTTGAACAATTTTTTCTTTTGGAAGATTTTCGTTTACAATACTACATAAATCTCACGAAGTTCGTTAAACTTGCAAATTTTAATATTTTGGAAGAATTTTTTGTGCTATATGTAACACCCGTATATTTTAATTTTTAATTTAAATGGAAATTTAATTAATAATTAGAATTATTGGTGGTTTGTGGGATATTAATTGGGAAAGGATGGTTATGGTGTTGGGCCATGTGTGATGTTAAGGAATGAGGGGGTGTTATGTTAGTAAAGGCCCTATTCTAATTAAAAGGTTATTTTATAAAATAATAAGGAATTGAGAATAAGAGAAAGGGATGTGAAAAGAGTTTGGAACACGAAGAACGTGAAAGAGGAGCAATGGAAGGAGAGACCAATCAAGAACTCTTGGCTAAGGTAAGGGGGGACTCTTCCGGTTAATTTCTATTATGTGATTATGGGTAATGGGATGGATTAACGTATGATTCGATTCGATTGGGTATATTGGGATTTGATATTGTTAGGTATGTTATGATTTGGGATAATTGATGAATTTGTATAGATTGTTGGTTATCGATGTGTTGTTTTGATGTATAATGATGTGTGATGAGAAATTCGATGATTATATGCCTGTATGCGATGTCTGGAATCGTTTTTGGGTGAAAAGGATGTGAAATCGCAGAGTCTGAACGCAGATCCGTAATTCTGCAAAATCGCCAGTTCGCGTCGCGAACCTCTGTTTGCGCCGCGAACCGTTGGGCAGAAAACCAGGAAGTTGTGATACGCTCAGGTCGCGCCGCGTCCATGTGTTGGCGCCGCGAAGGCGTAACTTTTTCTCGTTCCGCGCCGCGAACCCGGTTGGCGCCGCGTGCTGTAGCGATAATTGTTTTCTTTGAAAAATGTGAAAATGTGTAACTTTCAAACCGTAAGTCCGTTTTAGACGCCGTTTTGGACGTTGTTCCTTAAATTGAATGTTCTACCATATAAAATAAATATAACAACAATAACTTGATTTTATTTTGAAAAGTATCGTTTTCTTCAAATGTGGTTTATTCTTGTTTTGCGTAGTTGATGAAGTGCAATGGTTTGTTGTTTGCATAATTGAATATGTGCAATGATGGGGTTTGTTATAATGTGATTTGCTTCTGCTTGTTATGCAAAATGGATGTTGTTCATGGTAAATATGGTTATCATGTATTTTGATGAATGATGATGTAAATGCTCTGTTATTGTTGGGTTGATTTGTTGTACTTGGTACACGATTGTGAGGGGTGCTATTGTTGTTGCACTGTGTGGTGAATGTTTTATCTGTTATGATGTCGTGGTTGTAATTGGTAATTGATATACATATACTGTTGATGTAAAATATGTATTTATTTATAGTTGAGAAATAGCATAACTGTGTGTGGCTATTGATTATCGTGGTGGTTGATGATTATGACATTTGGTTGTTTAATGTTGATGGTGAGCATGTTATGGTTGATACATGCATTTCATAATCATGTTGTGGGCTGTATCCCTTATGGTGGTGGGACAGCGGTAGCTAATTCCCATTGTGTGGAATTGGTGAGAGAAGTAGCCGAATCTTTATGGTGGTGGATCGGTGAGATGGGTTATCCCATGTTTGGTACCACATGCATATAGTTGCATTTGCATTAGGTTGTTGTGTATAATTATAACATGAATGGAAGATTGTCCAATGTTATAATATTTGATGATGGTGTAATTGTTATGGTGTTGTCTTTTGGTGATGTATTCTATTATTGTGTGAATTGATGAATAATAGATGTGAATCTGAATATATGACAAATTGGGTGAATGATATATTATGATGTTTTGTTGCTTATGAATGCATAACATTGATTAATTGAGAATGAGACTCACCCTTACTTGTTGACAGTTTTCAGATTAAGGAGTAGCGGCATTAGTGCTCGGTGAGGATGACTCGTAGAGTTTATCCGTTGTTTTGGGTCGTGTCGGTCATGCTCTGATCTTGTAACACTGGGGGACGATAGTTATAGAGATTTAGGAGAATCCTCTATTTTATTTGGTGTTGGATTATGGTTCCAATTGGTTATGTTGATGATGTTCCTTATTCCGCTGTGATAAACATAATTGTGTCTTTGGTAAATCGTTTCCTAATAAAGCATGACTTGACCATGATTGGTTTATTTATTTTAAATAATTGTGGCACCCTTGTGTTTATGTTTTACTCTGATATATTTATTTAATTTGCCGCGGGGTTTAGAAGGGTGTTACAATAGTGGTATCAGAGCATAGTCGGTCATGTGACCAGAGTCTTGTTGTTAATTTTTCCTTTCGGTATGCGACATGTGTGTGAAACACTGTCGGTACTCAGTGTGTTCTAACTGTTTGCCTGCAGAATTGGGATTGAAACTAGTGGGGGAGAAGCTATGCTTCTCGGATATGTCTCAAATGCAAGATGTTAGCGTGATGCGGAGGGCAGCAGTACGAGAGTGGGGAGTTATTGTTTTCTGAAGTGAAGGTGACATGGGCTGTAGACTGCGGTTGTTATTTCAGTTGGAGTGCCTTGGAGTAGATGGTAGTTATTTCTGGAAAATGGAATTTTGAAGTTGTGATGCTTCAAGTGCTACTGATGGATTGTGATGTTGTCGTGTGAGTAGCCCTATGTGAAAGGTCGCTGTTGAAGCGGTGATTAAAGGAAGTATTGTTGCAAACCTTGCCGTAGGATTACTAGTAAGTAATTGAGATGATGGTAGAGGTTATCGAGGTTGTTGAGAACGTTTTGACGTGCGAGTAATGTGAAGAGACGAGTATGATCTCAAGGATAAGAAGGTTGATGATGGCGTACATTAATTTAGTTTCGTGATGTTGCAGAAGACGAAATTTGGCGATGGGATGTGTTGCTCAAGTTATAAGAATGTTTGGAAGTGAAGAGATATGATAAGGAGCTGTTTAGAATGTGATTGATTTGAAGATGATGAGTTTTAGAGCGGGATTTCCGTAAGAAAAACGCAGGACGGTTGTTGAATCGTTATGAAACTTCGAAAATTCATAACTGGAGTTCTGGACATCCGATTTGAGTTCCGTTTGAAGCGTCGGAAAGCTAACGAGATGAACTTTGTTATAAAAATATTTGCAGCAGCTGTAACATAATTAATTGTGAAATGTTGACATTGGAAAGAGGTGAAGTTACGGTTACTCTTGTTCTTATAACTAGACTTGTTTATTGGTACTGCACGGGATGTCAGTGTCAGTGTTGAACGGATTGAAGGAATAATTAGAAGGTTTGTTGAGAATAAATTTTAAGAATTGGATGTACCATTTGAAGAGTTTTGGGAATACCGTATAGAGCGTCGTTGCATGATGTCGATGTTGCATTTCGGATAACGATGGAAAATTAATATCTTGGATTCCGAGTGTCAGATTGACGT